>NC_069501.1:587528530-587698530 GCF_027579735.1 Bombina bombina
CAACATTTTAAGAATCAGAGATGTTCCAGAATCTGTTTCACATGCAGATATTCCTAACTAGGAAGGATAGCTGTAATCAAAACATAAACAGAGGCTCTACATGTGTAGGTCAATATAAACCACTTAATCCAAAATAGACAAGATGCAGGGTACTCACAAACGTGAAGGCACTCTCTTGTGCCTGTTAGGAGCAGGCTGGTATTCAATCAGCAAACTTTTATTTTAAAAACAGCGACATGTTTCTCAGCCACCACAGGCTGTTTCCTCAGGCTATAGCTATAGCCTGAGGAAACAGCCTGTGGTGGCTGAGAAACATGTCGCTGTTTTTAAAATAAAAGTTTTTAAATATACACTTGCTTTATCACAATTATTCTGCTCCTGTTTGGGGGCAGAGTGTGTGTGCTAGTTCTATCTTCCAAAGTGGTGATTTTCTGCATCCTGCAAATTGGATTCCACAGTCCACTGGGCGGCTGAGAGGTCCCAGTACTGCTGATATTGCACCTGGTGGTGCTTTGTTTCCTGTAAGTACAACCTTGAATCCTTTTTTATCTGGTGTACAAACGTTACTGGGCTATGTGTGTGCCTTTTTTGCCCTTATAGGCATCATAGGATAGGCCCTCGCCAAGGATCATCTCTATTCTGCTCCTGTTTGGGGGCAGAGTGTGTGTGCTAGTTCTATCTTCCAAAGTGGTGATTTTCTGCATCCTGCAAATTGGATTCCACAGTCCACTGGGCGGCTGAGAGGTCCCAGTACTGCTGATATTGCACCTGGTGGTGCTTTGTTTCCTGTAAGTACAACCTTGAATCCTTTTTTATCTGGTGTACAAACGTTACTGGGCTATGTGTGTGCCTTTTTTGCCCTTATAGGCATCATAGGATAGGCCCTCGCCAAGGATCATCTCTATCTGGCTGGAGACACCAGTGAGCTGGACCACTGTTTGATGTTCCAGGCTGCCACAATAGCACCATTTGGGTGCGCTACGCTTATTTCTCAACAGTAAAAAATAAGAATCCAGGAAGTCATCCAGGCCAGGTTGCCGTTCTGGAGATCCACTGTCTCAGGATACCACGACTCCTTTGCACAGCCAGCTGGTTTGCTGATTGAATACCAGCCTGCTCCTAACAGGCACAAGAGAGTGCCTTCACGTTTGTGAGTACCCTGCATCTTGTCTATTTTGGATTAAGTGGTTTATATTGACCTACACATGTGGTGCCTCTGTTTATGTTTTGATTACAGCTATCCTTCCTAGAAGACTCATCATTTTTTGGAGTGAAGACCGAGAGCTGCCTTTTCCTCACACAGACTTTTGTGGGACTATTTCATATACCTCGCACATAGGTCATTACCTAGTGCCACGTGTGTATATATATCCATTTGTAAATATTTTATACATATAACCCATATATTTCTGCATTTTTATACATTTTTTACATTTTTTAATATATTTTTTAAATATACATTTGGTGTTATACGCACCGATAACACCTGGTTAAATTCTTATCACTGTTGTATAGCGCCTCCTATAGGTGATCTGTGTGAATTTGTAGTACAGATCTCCGGTTCAGATATTCCTAACTACCTTCAGGGTCTCTTTAGATTCCTGTTAAAAGATCAAGAGGGACCTGACCTAGAACTTGACAGAGCACATAGAGTGTTGCGACCCTCCCTCCTCCAAATGCACTGCCTATGGACATAATCCTATGATCTCTACGTTACTCAGACAAGGACAGAATATAGCAAGCTGCACGCTCAACATCCAGCATTCAATACTTGGACCACAGTCTTCAAATTTACTTAGATTTAAGCTCTTTCACAGTACAAAGCAGAAAGGAAGTCTGGTTCATCACAAAGGTCTTACAAGAACACTACATCAAGTGTAGGTGGGGTTTTCACTTCAGCCTGAATGTGTCCCATGAAGGACGCACAGTCACCTTTAAGAATGAACAGGACCTGTCGTCCTTGTCTGAAGCACTGAACCTCACTTTTCAGCAACCGCACCCTTCAGATGGCAGAGCAGAGAAACTTTTGTCCACCAAGCACCATCACCATCTAAAAGATACCTCACAGAAATGGACAAAAGTGTCACCAAAAAGGAAAAAGACCAAAGACCCAACTAACTCAGACCCACTTGGTGCAGAAGCAGCTATGTGAATCCATCAACGGACTGTTGACATGGGTGAGGTGTTTCTTTTATGCTGAAGTGTACCAGGTACTGGGAATCCTAAGCCTTTTTCCTGACAATGGTTGGCTGGAATTTTGCCACACTTAGACTGTTCTGCCATATCTGGGATAGTATCCTCAGATATGTAATATTTCCAACTGAGCATTAATTGTCACCATATATGCATTGCTGTGTTTAGGTTACAAATTTAATCTCTAGATAAGAGTTATTGTTACCTTTATCTAGAATGTATTTCACCATTGCGCAAAAAAAAAAGGTTCAATGTTGTTATATTTCTGTTACCATTCTTATCTTCAATAATATGACAAGAGAGTAGTATTGAGCCAACTCCTCAATACCGTGTATACCACAATTGGCTACCTAAGCCAAGTGGTAATGTTTATTATCATGTTTTTTCACTGTTTATGTTTTAGTTTTAATATAAGGGTTAAGTCAGAATGTATGTATCTCATTAGGGATCTATGGGTCCATGTATGGCTCTCCCTAAGACCTCCGCAGCACTACACGCCAACGCACCTTCCCATAAAATGCATCCTTGCTTTTTATAAGCGCTGTCAATATATTTTTCTAACTGCTTCCCCTACATATACCCAGATATAAAAATAAGGCCTATTTATTAAGTCGTCAACTATGCTGCATTCGCCGGCACCAATACGCTTGCCTAACATCGCCTAACATCGTGGCCGCGGACCTGAATGCGATCTCCATATTTATAAAAAAAAGCCGTCAAAAAGCAGCGCACCAAGTACAGGGTGATGAGCAGTGGATTGTTGTTAACTAAAAATCATCAATCTTGCTGCTATTCAGCTTTTTACCAACTTTATTTATACCCTGTCACTAAACACCGCCACTATACTAAAATATTTAACCCCTATCCCGCCGCTCCCAGACCCCACCTCAACTAAATAAATGTATTAACCCCTGTTCCGCCGCTCCCGGACCCTGCACTGCAACTTTAATAAAGCTATTAACCCATATCCCGCTGCTCCCGGACCCCACCGCAACTAAATAAATGTATTAACCCCTATCCCACCGCTCCCAGACCCCACCGCCACTAAATAAATGTATTAACCCCTAAACCCCTGGCCTCCCACATCACTACCACTTACTAAACCTATTAACCCCTTAACTGCCAGCCCCCCACATCGCCATAAACTAAATTAAGCTATTAACCCCTAAACCTAACAACCCGCTAACTTTACATTAAAATTACCTCATCCCTATCTTATAATAAATTAAAAATTACCTTTAGAATTAAAATAAACTATATTAAACTATTAATTAATCTACCCTATTATACTAAAATTACATTAAACTATATTAAACTATTAATTAACCTACCCTAACTATTATATTAAAATTACATTTAACTACCAATTAAATTAACTATATTACATATTTAAAAACCTAACCCTACTCAAATTATTTAAATCTACAATTAAAAATTACAAAATTACAAAAAAATTAATGCTGTTACAAAAAATAAAAAACACTAAGTTACAAAAACAAACAAACCACAGTATCAAAAATAAAAACAAATTACATCTAATCTAATAGCCCTATCAAAATAAAAAAGACCCCCCAAAATAAAAAAACCCTAGCCTACAATAAACTACCAATGGCCCTTAAAAGAGCCTCTTGCGGGGCATTGCCCCAAAGAAATCAGCTCTTTTACCTGTAAAAAAAAATACAAACACCCCCCAACAGTAAAACCCACCACCCACACAACCAACCCCCCCCAAATAAAAACCCTATCTAATAAACCTAAGCTCCCCATTGCCCTGAAAAGGGCATTTGTATGGGCATTGCCCTTAAAAGGGCATTTAGCTATTTTACTGCCCAGACCCTACTCTAAAAATAAAACCTGCCCAATAAACCCTTAAATAAACCTAACACTAACTCCCGATGATCCACTTACAGTTTTCGAAGACCGGACATCAATTCTCATCCAAGCGGCAGCAGTTCTCATCGAAGCCGGCAGAAGTCTTCATCCAAGCGGGCTGAAGTTCTCATTGAAGCCGGCAGAAGTCTTCATCCAGACGGCATCTTCTATCTTCATCCATCGGGCGCGGAGCAGATCCATCTTCAAGACATCTGGCGCGGAGCATCCTGTTCTTCCGATGGTCAACGTAGAATAAAGTTTCCCTTTAAGGTACGTCATCCAAGATGGCATCCCTTACATTCCGATTGGCTGATAGAATTCTATCAGCCAATAGGAATTAAAGGGGAAAAATCCTATTGGCTGTTGCAATCAGCTAATAGGATTGAGCTCGCATTCTATTGGCTATTCCAATCAGCCAATAGAATGTGAGCTCAATCCTATTGGCTGATTGAATCAGCCAATAGGATGAAAGCTCAATCCTATTGGCTGATTGCAACAGCCAATAGGAATTTCACCTTTAATTCCTATTAAAGGGGATCAGCCAATCGGAATGTAAGGGACGGAATAGCCGCAAGCTATTTGATAAATTGGAAAAGTTGTCAAATAGTGCAGAATGTGAATTCAGAACATCCTCAATGATGTAAGCATCGATCTGTGTCGGATTGAGACCGGTGGATCGTATGTTACATTACAGATTTCAACTTTTGCCGGTCTATAGACTTTGATAAATAGGTCGAATCAAATTCGCCACAATTACGCTGAGGAATTCAAGCATATTTGCGGTTGACGGCTTGATAAATAGTCCTCAATGTCAGTACAAAAGACAAGTAATTTAAACTTTCTCACAGCCAACACAAAGGGCCTTAACAATCAATATAAATGGTATATAGCTTTAAAGGATTTTATTTATTTTTTTATAAATTTTTATTGAGGTTGTGCGAAATAATACAACTTATATTAAGTAAAATGTCGTAAGACAAACTAAGAAAGATGCAATACAATTCAACGACTTCAATATGGATATACAAAATTCACATTATACAAGATACTATACAGAAGACTGGAACCTCTTTTTCTTTTTAACATGGGCTAAACAGAGTATGTTTCCTCACTTGACATTGAAGGTAACTCTTGTGCCTTTGAAAACATGTGATAAACTCTTAAAAGAGGAAATTAACACCTAGATTTAGAGTTCTGCGTTAGCCGTCAAAAGCAGCGTTAAGGGGTCCTAACGCTGCTTTTGGCCGCCCGCTGGTATTTAGAGTCAGCCAGGAAAGGGTCTAACGCTCACTTTCAAGCCGCAACTTTTCAATACCGCAGATCCCCTTACGCCAATTGCGTATCCTATCTTTTCAATGGGATCTTCCTAATGCTGGTATTTAGGTAGCTATTAAATAGTTAATAACTATTTAATAGCTATTGTACCTAGTTAAAATAAATACAAAGTTGCCTGTAAAATAAATATAAATCCTAAAATAGCTACAATATAATTATTCGTTATATTGTAGCTATATTAGGGTTTATTTTACAGGTAAGTATTTAGTTTTAAATAGGAATACTTTAGTTAATAAGATTTAAAGGGCCATAATACCCACATGTTTAAACACTTGAAAGTGATGCAGCATAGCTGTAAAAAGCTGACTAGAAAATATCACCTGAGCATCTCTATGTAAAAAAGGAAGATATTTTACCTCAAAAGTTCCTCAGTAGCCACCTCCCATTGTAAAGGACTTCTAAGCAGCATTTTAGTATGTTTGTCCTGGGACATCTGAAGGGATGAGCATCGTGAACTCTCATATTATTTCACCAATCAGGTAAAGGAAGCTTACTATGAAATCTCATGAGAGTTAAGTGAAATCTCATGAGATCACAGTAAGAGCTCATGACCTCAGCACTGCTGATGCTGATTGGCTGCTGTTCATTTCTTCATTTTTTTTTTATTTTTACCTGCAGCTGGGAGCAGGTGAAGTATAACTTTTTACACAGAACTTACTCTGCTGAGCTGAGGAGATTGTGAGGTAAAATATCTTCCTTTTTTACATAGAGATGCTCAGGTGATATTTTCCTGTCAGCTTTTTACAGTTATACTGCATCAGTTTCAAGTGATTTAGCATATGAGTATTATGAGTATTATGTCCCTTTAATTTATTTCGTTAGATATTTAATTTAGGGGGGTGTTAGGGTTAGGGTTAGACTTAGCTTTAGGGGTTAATAAATTTATTAGAGTAGCGGCAAGGTCCGGTCGGCAGATTAGGGGTTAATACTTGAAGTTAGGTGGCGGCGACGTTGGGGGGGGGCAGATTAGGGGTGAATACTATTTATTATAGGGTTTGCGAGGCGGGAGTGCGGCGGTTTAGGGGTTAATAACTTTATTAGAGTAGCCGCGAGGTCCGGTCGGCAGATTAGGGGTTAATAAGTGTAGGTAAGGTAGCGGCGACGTGGGGGGGCAGATTAGGGGTTAATAAATATAATATAGGGGTCAGCGATGTTGGGGGCAGCAGATTAGGGGTTCATAGGGATAATGTAGGTTGCGGTGGTGTCCGTAGCGGAAGATTAGGGGTTAATAATAATATGCAGGGGTCAGCGATAGCAGGGGCGGCAGATTAGAGGTTAATAAGTGTAAGGTTAGGGGTGTTTAGACTCGGGGTACATGTTAGGGTGTTAGGTGCAGACTTAGAAAGTTTTTCCCCATAGAAAACAATGGGGCTGCGTTGGGAGCTTAACGCTGCTTTTTTACAGGTGTTAGGTTTTTTTTCAGCCCAAACTGCCCCATTGTTTCCTATGGGGGAATTGTGCACGAGCACGTTTTGCCAGCTTACCGCTACCGTAAGCAACGCTGGTATTGAGGGTTGAGTGGTGGTACATTCGGCTCAACGCTCCCTTTTTGGAGCCTAACGCAGCCCTTCAGACAACTCTAAATACCAGCATTGTCTTAAGGGTGCGCTGGGGAAAAAAGCAGCGTTAGCTACGCGGGTCTTTACCGACAAAACTCTAGGTGTAAGTAATTGGAGCGGTCACTTCAAGACTTATAAACTTAGATTAAATTAGTAATTCACTTTTGAAAATACTATTGCTAAATGGAAGTAATATGATACACAGTTAAAGACTCATCCAGTAAATTGTGGTAATCAGTTTTGCTGAGTAAAAAGTAATAGGTAGAGTCAGTACTATGTTACTATGTAGAGGTAAATGCCAGGGAAGTATTTAAGGTTGCAGGCATAGGCAAGAGTAGCCGCATATGTAGGTCTCCTCAGTTAGGAGGCTCATTATATGGCAGTGAGAGGGAGGAGGTGTATGATTATGTGATGGCGGAGAAGGATAATTATTTAAGTATGGTAGGCAGCTACATGTCATGTTCATGTATGAGATCTCATGAGCTTATAGAGTAGTAAGGGGATAAATTAAATATACGCTGATTGCTCACGAGATTAATGTTGCACCCAGCACAGTGAAGCCTCAAGCTACAAGTTCTCAGGGGCTGCACATTTTATGTGATTTCCTATAGATGCTATGTGTAATTAGGCCATATGTAATAGTAGTGATGCAGGTCCAGCCCGCACCCGAAGTATATCAGCGGCTTTAAAGTAAAGTTATGTGACATATTATAGTAATGGCCACGACCACTAGAGTAAGATGCTAAGCATGAGGAAAATGAAACACTCTAAAGTCTGTTAAATCCACTCGCTGTGCTAGTTTTATATTAAAAGTATAGTTCTATGAAGGAAGGTATTCTATACATATGTAAGACCAACAGGGCCAATCTGAGCAGGGTTTGCCAAGTATGCAGGGTTGTTGATTTGTTCTAAGTTGCACCTAATATGGAGGATAGATGTTTGAGCTAAGCAATGTTTGCTTGATGTGTAGAAATAGTGAGTTGGTACAACCTACATTTATTGAGTAAGACATGTTTAACTAGGTATATGGGTGTCTGTGGAACCTGAAAAGTCAGGGTACAAGCGTTGAGACGTTGTGCATATACTAAAGTACAACTTGGATATGCGCCAATACAAGAATATTCATCAAGGGCAGATAAAATATCGCCTCCACACATGTCTCAACAACCAGGGACTATATATTTTTTAAACTAAGAGTTTAAATAGTGCCAACTTTATATCTAATACCAATCAGACCTCTGTGTAATAGTTTTTAAATTGTAATACTCGGCCTACTGCCCCGCCTCGGCTGCTGGCAGCGCGGCAAAAAGCCAAGCAAATTGGAGATATTCACAACTCGCACAGAGAGCTGTGTTCTAGTAAGCAAGACAGTGAGGCCGGCTTGGATATGTACTTCTATAATGAACTCAGCATGGTTATGTACATACGTATAGGAGGACAATAAAGTAGGTAGAGTGTGGGATAAGTATACAAAATAAAACACCTTTTTAAGCAACTCCAGTCATACCCTCATATATCAGTTAAATATAGTGATCTTCTTCTTGTGCTTTCAACATTTTGAAGGTATCGTAAAACAAAAGATTAAACATATGCATAGTGAGATGTCTAAAGACGTATTAGAAAGTTCCATAAGTAGAGCAAATAGTGCAAAACATTGCTATCTAAGCCACTACCAGGTATGGTGTTACTGTGAAATTCTCCATATATGGTAATGCAAGCATTATTCAGACGTGAAATAGGACCCAGAGTAGTAAACAATTAAATGGACGATACAAGTCAACCAGACACGAACATAGTAAACAGTACTAACATTAAGAGTCCACCCTGCAATAAAAGGTATTGGTAGACAACAATAGGGAAAAAGTGTATTGGAAGAAAGTCTCAGTATTAACCAACTCCTGTTTTTACAATGTCCACACTGTGTAGATAGAACAGACCTTCCTTCGTAAGCACATATTTGTCACCAACCCCTGCTCCATGATATGCAATGTATAGCAGGCACGATGAACACCAAATCCAGTGCACTAGGGAGGTGTGTAATCTCTGATGACCCTTATTCTTTGTAGGCTGTTTAGCTGACAAATGGTGTAAATTTTCCACATCTTTGTTATGGGCCACTGGCTTAGAGGGTCTTCTTATTGTTGGAGCTCTAGGTATTCTGGGTGAAAGAGTGATCGTCACACTTCGGGCTTGCTTGATGTGAGCTTTATCTAGTTCCTTCAGCTGCTTAGCTGGACCTGCTATGTGCGTCGGAATGACCGCTAACAATCGGCCGGCTTCCACCAGGGAGCCACGGTTAACTCCGTGTGCTCCCTTCAGATAGCTACCATTCTGAAGAATAGGCTCCAAGCAACTCTCCAACCTAGAGACATGATCAATCAGGAGCTTCTCAATGGACTTCCAGAAATCCTTTGTTATGCCCTCCATTTTCCATGTGTAGACTCCAGCTCCGTGGGGAACTTTTCGCTAGGTTCTAAATTGCTTCAATACATATAGTAGTGCTGCGCCATGAAATAAAGCAAGTTGGCGTTTCCTTTCCCCATAGCCGTTTCCTTCAAGCCTTAACATTCATATTGTAACCAACTTGCGGTCAATAAATTTGCTCCAGGCTGAAGCCCTATGAACTGAGTCACTGGCCAGTATATTGTAGAACAATATTCATGTAAATATTATAAGTTAAGTGCCTCTTTTACTCGTCTGTACAGAGCAAAGTGACTATGCATCCTCCTCCATTGCCGGTCAGGCTCCTCCCCCGCTTTAAAGGATTTTAAACAGAAAAAAAAGTTTTTTGTGCAAGAAACCCACTTGATCCGGGGTAGGGAACCTAAAACCTTTACCTGTAAATTTGGGAATATATATTATGCATATTTTGCTTCGAACACCAACAAAACAAATGGTGTAGGCATTATCATTAAAAGAAATGTCCCGTTCGCCTTAATTAAGAAATACGTGGATAAAAATGGGCAATACCTTGTCTTGATTGGGAAACTTTATAACTCTATGGTTACTTTAATAAATGTCTACGCACCTAATTTAAAACAAGACAATTTTTTAAAACATTTAACTAACTTGGTGCTGGAAGTTTCAAAATGGGCGGTCATTATGGGGGGGATTTTAACATCACGATGAACCCTATTTTGGATAACTCTAACCATACCTCCTCTGTACCGCATAGAGTGATAAACTTGGTTAAAACACATATGAAAGATCTAACCCTACATGATGCATGGAGAATAACATATCCTGATAGTAAAGAATATACTTTTTACTCTAACTCACATCATAGGCATTCCCGCATTGATTACGCTATGGTAGATGTTACTAACGTAGCTAGGGTTACTCATTTAAAGATGCTTCCTATTTCTTGGTCTGACCATTCCATAGTCAGTTGTTATTTTTACTGGCCACATATCCCTGTATGGCAACATGTTTGAAGAATGGAGGATGGTATCTTGGATGATCCAGTTCATTCTCAATGTATTGAAAAAGCCATCATAGAGTATTTTAATATTAACACAAATAGAAACCCTAAGGTAGATGTTAGAACGATTAGGGATGCCCACAAAGCGGTTATTAGAGGAGAACTTATAAGTATACACTCACACCAAGTCAGACAAGCCAATACTCTTCTCAATGATACATTTATTTCACTGGCGGTTCTCAAGGGCCGACTTGGGGCGCATTCTCCAGACTCAGATCTACCTCAGAAAATAGCCGATTGTAGGGCACAGATTAATTTATTGATGGAGAAAGAATATAAACAACACGCATTCAGACTGCGTCAAAAATATTTTGAGGGGGATAATAAAAGTGGTCCTATATTAGCTAGAAAGCTGAAAAGGAAAATTAATAGGAATTATATTCTGACACTCCATGATAAACAGAATAAAGAGATAAATACCTCTGAACAGATAGCAGAAGCCTTTAAGACATACTACAAACAACTTTACAGCCTAAATGGTACATTAGCTAATCCCGAGGACAAATATAAATACATCCAAGCTTACCTAGAGGATATCACCCTTCCTCTTTTGTCCCTAGACCAACAAAATACCCTTAACGAACCTATAACATTTAATGAGATCAAAAATGTAATAAATCAACTCCCAGCAAACAAAGCTCCCGGACCGGACAGATTCACCAACTATTACTTTAAAAAATATAAAGACAGGTTGATCCCCCATATGCTAACCCTTTTAATCGGAAGATTCCCCCTTCACCGAATTAGAAGATAAGAGCAAACACAGACATTACAGGTAAGGTATCTGTATCAAAGATACAGAACACAAGACACTATTGTACGCGGATGATATCTTTTTCTTCTTAACACTTCTACTAACATCAGTTCCTCAGCTATTGAAAGAGCTGGACCACTTTCACCTTGCCTCTAATTTCCTAGTCAATAAAAATAAGTCAGAATTGCTAACTCTGCAATGTAGCGCACAACTTACAACACATATTCAGGACATTTGTCCGTTTTGTTTACAAAAGACTCATTTTAAATACTTGGGGATCATGTTGACCCCTACAAATCAGGAAATGTTTTCCCTTAACTATAAAGTGCTCCAGAAAACTATTGTAACAGATATGTCTTCATGGCATTCCCAACACATTACATGGCTAGGGAGAATAAATACAGTGAAGATGAACATCCACCCATATATACTGTATGTACTTCAAACATTGCCCATCCCACTCCCTCGGAATTTCCTAACTAATTTACAAAACAATATATTTGACTTTATTTGGGACAAGCGCAAAGTCAGAATCAACAAAAAACTTATGTATCTACATATCAAAAATGGGGGGCTTGGAGTTATAAACCTAACAAAATACAGGCAAGCAATTTTCATGCAGAGGGTGGTGTATTGGTTCACTAGTTATGAACACAAGGCTTGGATTAAATTGGAACATGATATCTCTGAAAGGTGGCATTTAGGGGTGTTGTGTTGGCAGAGACGCACCGCGTTACCAATAAATATTGTACAAAGTGCAATTATCTCAGAGACAATTAAGACATGGGATAGAGTTCTTATAGAATATCCACATATATCCTCCAGATTGTCTCCTATGACTCCACTGTCTGACAATGTTGACTTTGCTCCAGGGGTTGGGTTACTAAGGGATTCCCAATCCATGAAACATCAGCGCGCGCTGATGATACTCCATTTGGGAAATGACCAAAAACTTTATTCCCCAAAAGAATTGGTTGACGGCGGGTTATCCATGTTTAATGACTAGTATGTACTAAGACTATGCCACTCTTATGTTCGAAAACACAGTGACAGGAAAAATCTCTTACGCCCACTAACCCCATTCGAGGTGTTGTGCAAATCTCCAACCCCCACTAAGAAAACCCTTACACTTACCTACTCCATTTTGCAAGCGACATCAAATATTTCACACTATATAGATAGTTGGGAAAAGGAACTCAATACAGAACTGACACACAAGGATAGGATGCACATTTACTCCAATATAACTAAGATCTCAGCCTCTAGTAAATTAATAGAAGTGAATCTCAAAATTATTCAAAGATGGTACCTTACCCCCTCCAAATCCATAAAATATATCCAACTAGTAGTGAGAGATGCTGGAGATGTGGTGCATCCCCAGGTGACATGACACAAATTTGGTGGAACTGCCCTCCGCTGGTAACGGTGTGGGAGATGATAACAAAAGAGACTTCGAGCATGCTGAAAGTAAGACTTCCAGTAGACCTGAATGTTTGGTTATTTAATATCACTCCCAGTAAATTACCTGTATATAAAGGGAACTTAATATTTATAGCCAGCAATAGCTTAAAAACCCTGATAGCAAAAAATTGGAAAAACAAAGAAGTCCCCACTTCTGTCAATTACTGGGTCTGGAGGAATATGCATACATTAAAAATTAAATGAGTGACACATACGTCTAGATGAAAACAATGTGGGAGTCGTATCAGGGACGTGCACTCATAGGAGGCAGGGGAGGAAGTGCCTACCCTGCCATATGTGGCAAAAGCTTAATTAAATTTTAATTAGAACAAAAAAAAAATGTCCAAAAAAAAAATATTTTCCCCCCATGTAATGCTATGGAGAGGCAGGTACAGGAACGCTTCTCTCCATTGCAGTACATGGGTCAAAGAAAAAGCTGTGCTGCAGCGCCACCTGTGTTCTGTCAATATATTAGCAGCAAAAATTGGGACCAATAGGAGGCACCCCTCTTGATGCCTCCTAGCAAGTGAAGGATATATAGAATAATCAGAAGGAGGATGCAGTGAGCAGGGTCATGTGACATAACTGGAAGCTGAGGTAACCTAAGAACAGATGACACCAAGCAGAAGAGTAAAGTAGTATTCTACATCTCTTGTGATTCACAAATTGTGTTCAGACACAGCTCATTAACAGGGGGGAACAGTAAGTGAGCATAATCCAATACTGACAGGAAGTCAAAGGGTCAATTCAAATTTAAATCCATAATTTAAAACCCAGAGTTTGAAGTTAAAGGTTTATTATACACTCATTTTTTCTTTGCATAAATGTTTTGTAGATGATCTATTTATAAAGCCCATAAAGTTTTTTTTTTTTTAAAAAATGTATAATTTTTCCTTATTTTTAAAGAACATTGCTCTGATTTTCAGACTCCTAACCAAGCCCCAAAGTTTTATTTGAATACCGTCAGCTACCTTTTCCAGCTTGCTCCTGTTTGTGTAAAGGGTCTTTTTATATGCAAAAGAAGGGGGAGTGTCTTATTTCCCACTTGCAGTGGGCTTTCCAGCTGCCTCTTCAACAGAGCTAAACTGAAAGCTTCTAAGTACGTTTTTAAACCATTTCATACTGGATTTTTATATCAGTATCTGTGCATCTTATTCTTTATAGTAGTGTCTATTACATGCAGTTATATGAAAATGAGTGTATACTGTCCCTTTAAGTGTGCAGTGTCCACATTATTTAAATTAAAATTTTTGACATTGAATATTGCTAAGCCTCCCTTTTTCATGGTTATTTGATTTAATTAGGTACAAACTCCATATATGTTATGTGTGTTCAGTCAGAGGATGCAGTATCTATTTTTATTTTTCTCTGTGTCTCCATTTATTTAAAGACTGCTGTTAGCTTGTAATTAACAAATCAATTGAAAGCTGTTGCATTGTGTTTTTAATATGTGCTGCTTTTATACGAGTTTATATTAATAAAAGGGAGATAATGAGTCATTTAAAAAATATATGTAATTATTGCAGTTAAATGTTTTTAGAAATAATGCCACTGTAAAGTAACTGGTTAAACACATAGTCAAAGGGAGACATTTAAAATTAAACTTTCATGATTGAGGTAGAGCATTGTATTTTTAATAGACTTTTCTAGTTATTTATATTTTGAGAATTAGCATCAACTGTTACTGGCCCCATGTCAGCAAATCAAATTAGTTTTTGAAAGGAACATGAAAGTCATAATTACATTTCCATCATTCAGATCGAAATTGCACAAAAAAATAAATAAATAAACTTTCTATTTTACTTTTATTATTATGTACTTCATTCTTTTGGTATCCATTGGTGTCCTTTGTTGAAGAGCATACCTAAGTGGGATGTGCACGTGCGTTTCTTGAACACCATATTGCAGCAGCTGTGTTGGCAGTATTGATAACTTGTCCTTTGTGTAAAACTTGTATGGTAAATTATTTCTATTTTTACAATACAGTAGTGAGTATAGAAGAGATTGTGTATCATTCTAATTGCTCAGTAACTGGCACTGTGCCACAGAATTGTGTGAGTGTGTATGTGAGCAGAGTGTGTGTGGGTGTCAGTGAGCAGAGTATGTGTGCTTTATTCTCTAGGTAATCAATACATTTCCAATGAGCTAGTGCTTTAGTGCAGTGTTCCTCAACAATGGTCCTCAAGTACCCCCAACAGGCCAGGTTTTCATTATAGCTGAATCAGTGCACAGGTGAAGTAATCCGCTGATCGGTAACTCAGTGGTTACTAACTTGTTCTCACCCATTATCTGGTTATGTCACCTGTGCACTGGTTCAGCTATCATTTAAACCTGCCCTGTTGGGGGTACTTGCGGCCCTCTGTACATGTGTTTCTCCAGCGTATCATATCTAGTGCCTCACCAGCCTCTGACCTCACTGCATGTCACTGAGTCGTATATAAACACAGGAATTTAGCATTTACTTTGTTCTATAGATTAGCCACTTCACCTAGTAGGTGATCTAGCAGGTTGGGGTAGTTACTGGTGCCTTATTAACCTTGTTAACGAAGGGAGATGCATTTGCATCATTCTGACAATGTTATCTATTTTGTTACCTGTTATGGTTTAATTTTTGTTTTATGTTTATATGTATGTAAAATGTGACAGCAACACCTTGTAACATAGTAACATAGTAGATGAGGTTGAAAAAAGACCGAAGTCCATCGAGTTCAACCTATACAAATCTAAAATATATACAAAAAGCTCCAGTTAAGCTTAAATAATCCCACTAAAAGGTGACCCATTTAATACTAGCAATCATATCCATGAATGTCGTTTATAGACAGAAATGTATCCAAATAATTTTTAAATGTATCTAGGGTATTGGCATTCACTACCTCCTTTGGTAATGAGTTCCAAAATGTTATTGCTCTTACAGTGAAAAAACGTTTCCGTTGCAGGAGATTAAATCTCCTTTTCTCCAACCTTAAATTGTGACCTCTGGTCACAAACAATTTTCTTGGAATAAACAGCGCTTCTGCCATCTCTGTATATGGGCCTTGAATATATTTATATAAAGTAATCATGTCACCTCTTAATTTTTGCAGGTCCCTTTGTAACGAAAGTTCATCCTGCTCTGACCTAATGACCTTACTTAACTTAGTATCATCTGCAAAAATAGAGATGTCGCTATTTAATCCTAGCTCCAAGTCATTTATAAAAATATTAAAAAGAATAGGGCCCAGCACTGATCCCTGGGGCACTCCACTGATTACCTTTGTCCAATCTGAGTATGATCCATTTACTACTACTCGTTGCTCCCTATCTTTAATCCAGTTATTTATCCACAAACTAACATTTTCAGCTATTCCCAGTCCCTTAATTGTGTTTTTAGATTAGTTTGACATTATCTATTTCTCATAAAACCATGCTGATTAGAACTCATAATCTTGTTTACACAAATATGATCATCAAAATAATCCCTTATAATCCCTTCAAATATATTCCCCACTATTGATGTCAGACTAACTGGTCTATAGCTTCCTGGATCATCCCTACTTCCCTTTTTGAAGAGTGGCACCACATCAGCTTTACGTCAATCCTTGGGTACCATGCCTGAGGATAATGAGTCTTGAAAAATTAAGAGTAGAGGTTTGTCTATAGCAGTGCTAAATTCCCTCAACACCTTTGGGTGTATTCCATCAGGGCCTGGAGTTTTATTTACCTTAATATTATCCAATTTGTTCCTGATATCCTCTATACATAACCCAATTAATGGTATGGGCTGGCATGTTCTATTTTGTTCCAAAGTATTATCCAATGGTTCCTCTCTTGTGTATACTGAAGAAAAAAAATGGTTTAGTATCTCAGCCTTCTCCATGTCACTGTTAATCATGCTACCCTCCCCACATTTTAAGGTACCTATATTGTATTTCTTAGATTTTTTGCTATTTATGTACTTAAATAATCTTTTAGGGTAAGGTTTAGAATCCTTTGCAATTAATTTTTCATTTTCAATTTTGGCTAATTTGATTGCTTTTTTGCATGCTTTGTTACATTCCTTATAAATATGCAATTTTGAGTCTGTACTATTTTCTTTGAATAATTTAAATTACCTACGTTTTTTCCTAATTTCTCTTAACACATTTATATTCAGCCACATTGGCTTGGATTTTTTATTTTTATTTTTTTAACCATATGGTATTTGTTGATATGTATATTTATTTAACAAAGTTTTAAATGTTATCCATTTATCCTCTGTATTTTTATTAGAGAATACTTTGTCCCAATTTATGTTATTTAATGATTTCCTTAAATCGTTGAATTTTGCTTTCTTAAAATTAAAAACCTTGTCTACTCTATGTAGTCTACTCTATGTAATGGAACTTTTTATCCGATGTGTGCATGCTGTAACTGGACTTTCATACAATAAAGCTGTTTTAAAAAAATAAAAAATAAATAAAAAAATAAACCCATAATGTTTTAGTGCCTGACTGGAACCTGTATCCAATGGATTTTATAATGGCAAAATATATGACAGTAGGTAATTTCTCTATGAGAAACCCCCACATATTATATATTGGTTTGTTTGTTTGTTTTTTCAACAGATCCAGTAGATTCAAATTATACCATTAATTTATGTATAAATCATGACACATAAGAACTCTATAAAAAAATGTGTGAAAAAGTATAGCTAAATTAAAATTTGAATAAACAAGGTTGTAAAAAATAGTGTGTGCTTTTTTCTAAACACTATAGTCCAAACAAGAAGGGATTATCCTCATATAAATAAGAGCCTTTGGTATAGTTAAATAAGTTTTATTTGCACATAGGGGCTCCCATGAGCCTCCTCTCAAATAAATGCACGATTCACACAGGGTCGTCACTATTACCACACTGATCAGCTGGCCATATAACTTATCTAAGAGTTTTATTTTAAAGAAGGCTTCTGGACTTTAAATCAATAGGTCATAGAGATCTCTAGGCTTTTTTGATTACCTGTTAAAGTACCTGGCCTACAAACAGTGTGGGTAAGTGTAGGGTTATTTGTTTAAAATAGATGCTTTCACAAAATACCTAAAAGACACCCACCATTTAAAAGAGAAACACATTGCCTTTCAAATGGTGGGACTTGGGTTTCTTTAGGGCGTAGGGTAGCTGAGATTGAGAGGTTTAAATACTTACCCCATCCAGTTCCCTTATGCCCTGTTTAGTTTCCTGGCAAGTCTGGGATTCCAGGGCTTTGTGACATCACCATTCACGGAGTGTGGTGGCATCACTGGCATCCCCGGATTCACCCAGCAAAGCTAGGCCAATTGACCACTAGGGATGCTGGAATAAGTGCATGGGGCACAATGAGCTCCAAAAGCCCCCCTGGATGATGACACATGGTTGTCAGCTGAACTTAATACATTGTGCAGCTGAAGACCATGTGTGATCATCCGCACTTAAAGGGATAAATATATAAAAACCTTACATTCATAATTGTTTACTCTAGATATGTATCAGAAAAAAACACATGTAAGGTTATCTTGACAGCTTTAAACAGTCAGTACTGGAAAAAGGAATAGTAATATCAGAAAAATTTAAGATCATTTATATAATGGGAAGATACATTTATAGGGGCTTTATTATCACCAGATAATATTAAAATATACTCTTGTTCTGTTTCTTCTAGAAGCTGTAGAAAAGTTGTGTTCATTTTTGACATGGGAAGCTTCAATCATCATATTCGGCTACTACCAGGTAACTAACATTACTCTCACTAAACAACAGTCATCAGGCTAATCTATTTAAATGTCTTTTTAAATAGGAATTCATACAAGCTTGTATTATTTCTTCCTATCACATAGCTACCTATAATTATATTTTATCACTCTAACATCTCCTTGCATAAAGACTCTCTGGTCCGCATAATAAGTATAACACACTTACATTTCTTTCATGTAATTGGCAAGAGTCCATGAGCTAGTGACGTATGGGATATACAATCCTACCAGGAGGGGCAAAGTTTCCCAAACCTCGAAATGCCTATAAATACACCCTTCACCAAACCCACAATTCAGTTTTACAAACTTTGCCACCCTATGGAGGTAGTAAAGTAAGTTTGTGCTTGATTTTCTTCTGTGATATGCGCTTCTCAGCATTTTGAAGCCCGATTTCTCTCGGAGTACAGTGTTTTTCAGAGGGATGTGAAGGGAGTATCACCTATTGATTCTATGGTTTTCCTCATGGGAAATCTTTCCATAGGTTCTCTGTTATCGGTCATAGAGATTCATCTGCTACCTCCCTTTTCAGATCGACAATATACTCTCATATTCCATAACCTCTAATGATACAGTGATTGAGTAATGGTTTGCAATTCAGTAATGGTTTGGCTATCTGCTATATGTAGATGGATGTCTTTCGGTAAATATGTTTTCATTACTTAAGACACTCTCAGCTATGGTTTGGCGCTTTATGTATTAATATAAAGTTTTAAATATATGTATTGTACTTATATTTGCCATGAATCAGGTTTATGTGTATTTTCTTTTGCAGACTATCAGTTTAAAAATTGGGAAACATATTAAGGAAGTTATTTTTTCTTACCTGGGGTATAGTCCTTTCTTCAAATTGACTGCTTTTTCATTAAATTTCACGGGCAGAATTAGGCTTGCGAGGTCGCAAAATGCCGATGTTTATTGCGTAATTTTTGGCGGGAGAATTTTTTTTGGCACAAAGGTACATTCAGTGACGCAAATTTGTCATTTCCGGCATCTTAAATGATGCCAGATTTCCTTGCACAAGGTTGCGTCTGCCATTGCGCGAGTTGCATCATTTCTGGATGTTGTTAGCTCCAAAAAAATTTATTTTGCGTTGTGCGTCATACTTGGCGCCAAATAATTTGATTATTTAAACCCCACTTCCTATATGCCTCTTGCCTTTTTTTATGCTCAGAGGGCTATGCTGTTTGCATTTTTTTTCCTATTTCTGAAACTGCCGTATAAGGAAATTGATAATTTTGCTTTATATGTTGTTTTTTTCTCTTACATTTGCAAGATGTCTCAATCTGATCCTGTCTCAGAAACCACTGTTGGATTCCTGCTGCATGATAACAGTTCTACCAAAGCTAAGTGTATCTGTTGTAAATTAGCAGAGATCACGGGGCCTAGTTATCAAGCCGTCAACCTCAAATACGCTGGAATTCCGCAGCGTATTTGTGGCGAGGCTGATTCGCCTTAGTTATCAAAGGCTAGAGACCGGCAAAAGTAGAATTTTGTGACGTAAACTTCGATCCGCCAGACTCAGTCCGACACAGATCGATTCTTACGTCACTCCAGATGTTCCGCACACAAGTGCAGCACAATCTGACTACTTTTGCTAATTATCAAAAAACTAGCAGGTATGCTCGGCACTTTTCCGGCCCAGCGTACCTGGTTTTCAAACCGCCACCCTGGAGGCGGCGGATCCCATAGGAATCAATGGGAGTCTGACCATAGCGAAAGTTCACGTTCGCTGCTGCCCAGACATCCCATTGATTTCTATGGGAGCTGTCTACACCTAACACCCTAACATGTACCCCGAGTTTAAACACCCCTAATCTGCCCCCCCTACACCCCGCAACTAAATAAAGTTATTACCCCCTAAACCGCCCACTCCCGGAGCCCACCGCAAGCTACTCTATACATATTAACCCCTAAACCGTCGCTCCCGGAGCCCACAGCAACTATAATATATATATTAACCCCTAAACCGCCGCTCCCGGAGCCCACCGCCACCTACATTATACCTAGTAACCCCTATCCTGCCCCCCCTATACCACCCCCTCTATAATAAAGTTATTAACCCCTATCCTGCCGATCCCGCACCTCGCCGCAACTAAATAAATAGTTTAACCCCTAAACCGCCGCTCCCGGACCCTGCCGCAACCTATATTAAATTTATTAACTCCTAATCTGCCCCCCTACACCGTCGCCACCTATAATACATTTATTAACCCCTATCCTGCCCCCCACTACACCGCCGCCACTGTAATAAATGTATTAACCCCCTAAAGTCTAACACTAACCCTAACACCCCCTTAACTTAAATATTAATTAAATAAATCTAAATAATATTTCTATTATGAACTAAATTAATCCTATTTAAAACTAAATACTTACCTTTAAAATAAACCCTAATATAGCTACAATATAAATAATAATTATATTGTAGCTATCTTAGGATTTATTTTTAATTTTACAGGCAAATTTCAATTTATTTTAACTAGGTACAATAGCTATTACATAGTTATTAACTATTTAATAGCTTACCTAGCTAAAATAAAGAGAAATTTACCTGTAAAATAAAAACTAACCTGTTACAATTACACCTAACACTACACTATACTTAAATAAATTATCCCTATTTAAAACTAAATACTTACCTGTAAAATAAACCCTAAGATAGCTACAATATAATTAATAATTACATTGTAGCTATTTTAGGATTTATATTTATTTTACAGGTAACTTTGTATTTATTTTAGCTAGTTAGAATAGTTATTAAATAGTTATTAACTATTTAATAACTACCTAGCTAAAAGAAATACAAAATTACCTGTAAAATAAATCCTAACCTAAGTTACAATTAAACCTAACACTACACTATCATTAAATTAATTAAATACATTAACTACAAATAACTACAATTAAATACAATTACATAAACTAACTAAAGTACAAAAAATAAAAAAAGCTAAGTTACAAAAAAATAAAAAAAATAAGTTACAAACATTTTAAAAATATTACAACAATTTTAAGCTACTTACACCTAATCTAAGCCCCCTAATAAAATAACAAACTCCCCCAAAATAAAAAAATGCCCTACCCTATTCTAAATTAAAAAAGTTCAAAGCTCTTTTACCTTACCAGCCCTTAAAAGGGCCTTTTGTGGGGCATGCCCCAAAGAATTCAGCTCTTTTGCCTGTAAAAGAAAAATACAAACCCCCCCAACATTAAAACCCACCACCCACATACCCCTAATCTAACCCAAACCCCCCTTAAAATAACCTAACACTAATCCCCTGAAGATCATCCTACCTTGAGTCGTCTTCACTCAGCTGAGCAGCGATGGAACCGAAGAGGAGACCCGGAGCGGCAGAAGTTATCGGAATTAAGGTAGGAAAAATCTGATTGAAACAGCTAATAGAATGCAAGCTCAATCTGATTGGCTGATTGGATCAGCCAATCGGATTGAACTTGAATCTGATTGGTTGATTCAATCATCCAATCAGATTTTTCCTACCTTAATTCCGATTGGCTGATAGAATCCTATCAGCCAATCGGAATTGAAGGGACGCCATCTTGGATGATGTCCCTTAAAGGAGCCTTCATTCGTCGGTAGTCCGTCGGTAAAGAAGGATGTTCCGCGTCGGCGGGATGAAGATTGAAGACCCCGCTTGGAAGATGACATCGCCCAGATAGAAGACTTCTTCAGCGCCTCTTGGAAGATGACATCGCCTGGATGGAAGACTTCTTCAGCGCCGCTTGGAGGATCACTTCATCGGATGGAAGATTTCTTCAGCGCCGCTTGGAGGATAACTTCTGCCGCTCCGGGTCTCCTCTTCAGATCCATCGCTGCTCGGCTGAGTGAAGATGACTCAAGGTAGGATGATCTTCATGGGATTAGTGTTAGGTTATTTTAAGGGGGGTTTGGGTTAGATTAGGGGTATGTGGGTGGTGGGTTTTAATGTTGGGGGGGTTGTATTTTTCTTTTACAGGCAAAAGAGCTGAATTCTTTGGGGCATGCCCCACAAAAGGCCCTTTTAAGGGCTGGTAAGGTAAAAGAGCTTTGAACTTTTTTTAATTTAGAATAGGGTAGGGCATTTTTTTATTTTGGGGGGGTTTGTTATTTTATTAGGGGGCTTAGATTAGGTGTAAGTAGCTTAAAATTGTTGTAATATTTTTAAAATGTTTGTAACTTATTTTTTTTATTTTTTGTAACTTAGCTTTTTTTATTTTTTTGTACTTTAGTTAGTTTATGTAATTGTATTTAATTGTAGTTATTTGTAGTTAATTTATTTAATTAATTTAATGATAGTGTAGTGTTAGGTTTAATTGTAACTTAGGTTAGGATTTATTTTACAGGTAATTTTGTATTTCTTTTAGCTAGGTAGTTATTAAATAGTTAATAACTATTTAATAACTATTCTAACTAGCTAAAATAAATATAAAGTTACCTGTAAAATAAATATAAATCCTAAGATAGCTACAATGTAATTATTAATTATATTGTAGCTATCTTAGGGTTTATTTTACAGGTAAGTATTTAGTTTTAAATAGGAATAATTTATTTAAGTATAGTGTAGTGTTAGGTGTAATTGTAACTTAGGTTAGTTTTTATTTTACAGGTTAATTTCTCTTTATTTTAGCTAGGTAAGCTATTAAATAGTTAATAACTATTTAATAGCTATTGTACCTAGTTAAAATAAATTGAAATTTGCCTGTAAAATAAAAATAAATCCTAAGATAGCTACAATATAATTATTATTTATATTGTAGCTATATTAGGGTTTATTTTAAAGGTAAGTATTTAGTTTTAAATAGGATTAATTTAGTTCATAATAGAAATATTATTTAGATTTATTTAATTAATATTTAAGTTAGGGGGGTATTAGAGTTAGTGTTAGACTTAGGTTTAAGGGTTAATAATTTTATTACAGTGGCGGCGGTGTAGTGGGGGGCAGGATAGGGGTTAATAAATTTATTATAGGTGGCGACGGTGTAGGGGGGACAGGATAGGGGTTAATAAATTTAATATAGGTTGCGGCTGGGTCAGGGAGCGGCGGTTTAGGGGTTAAACTATTTAGTTGCGGTGAGGTGCGGGATCAGCAGGATAGGGGTTAATAACTTTATTATAGAGTGCGACGGTATAGGGGGCAGGATAGGGGTTACTAGGTATAATGTAGGTGGCAGCGGTGTCCGGGAGCGGCGGTTTAGGGGTTAATACATTTATAAGAGTTGCGGCGGGGTCTAGGAGCGGCGGTTTAGGGGTTAATACATTTATAAGAGTTGCGGCGGGGTCTAGGAGTGGCAGTTTAGGGGTTAGTAACTTTATTTAGTTGCGGGGGCTCCGGGGGCGCCGTTATAGGGGGTAGAACAGTGTAGTTTAGTGTGGGTGCTTAGTGACAGGCTAGCAATAAAGCTGTAAAAAAGCCGAAGAGCAGCGAGATCGGATGAGTGATAACTCTCACAGTCCGCTGCTCATCGCCCCGTACTTGGTGCGCGGCTTTTTGACAGCTTTTTGATAACTTAAGCGAATTTTTGCAGGTCCGCAGCGGCGATGTGAGGCGAGCTTAGGCGGGCATATTGGGCCGGCGAAGACAGGTAAAATAGACACGTTGATAACTACCCTCCATCATCTCCAGCTGTAGTATGTAACAGTTGTCATGATAAGCTTTTACATGCAGATAATGTATCCATCAGTACTAGTACAATGCCGGTTGTTTCTTCAACATCTAATGTACATGATATCCTAGTGAATATAAAAGATTTTATTGCTGATGCAATTCAGAAGGCTTTGTCTGCTATTCTGCCTTCTAATAAACATAAAAGGTTTTTTAAAACTTCTCATAAAGTTGATGAAATTTCAAATGACCGACAACATACTGAATTATCCTCCTCCGATGAAGATCTATCTGATTCAGAAGATCCTACCTCAGATATTGACACTGACAAATCTACTTATCTCTTTAAGATGGAGTATATACGTTCCTTGTTAAAAGAGGTGTTAATTACTTTGGATATTGAGAAATCTAGTCCTCTTGATACTAAAACTAGTAAACATTTAAATTCTGTTTATAAACCTCCTTTGGTTACTCCAGAGGTTTTTCCAGTTACTGATGCTATTTCTCATATGATTTCAAAGGAATGGGATAGACCTGGTACTTCTTTTTTTCCTTCTTCTAGGTTTAAAAAGTTGTATCCTTTGCCAGCAGTTAGATTGGAGTTTTGGAAAAATATCCCCAAAGTTGATGGGGCTATTTCTACTCTTGCCAAATGTACTACTATTCCTATAGAAGATAGTACTTCTTTTAAGGATCCTTTAGATAGGAAACTTGAATCTTATCTAAGGAAAGCTTATTTATTTTCTGGCTATCTTCTTAGGCCTTCCATATCTATGGCTGATGTTGCAGCTGCATCAACTTTTTGGTTGGAAAGCTTAGCGCAACAAGAAACAGATCCTGATTTGTCTAGCATTGTTCACTTGCTTCAACATGCTAATCATTTAATCTGTGATGCTATTTTTGATATCATCAAAATTGATGTTAAATCTATGTCTTTAGTTATTTCAGCTAGAATAGCTTTGTGGCTCAAATATTGGAATGCTGACATGGAATCTAAGTCTAGATTACTATCTCTTTCATTCCAAGGTAACAATTTATTTGGTTCTCAGTTGGATTCAATTATTTCAACTGTCACTGGGGGAAATTTAGTTTTTTTGCCTCAGAATAAAAGATCTAAGGGTAAATCTAAAGCTTCTAATAATTTTCATTCTTTTCGACAGAATAAGGAACAGAAAGCCAATCCTTCCCCCAAAGAATCTGGTTCCAATTGCAAACCTTCTTCAAGTTGGAATAAATCTAAGCCTTTTAAGAAACCAAAGCCAGCCCCCAAGTCTGCATGAAGGTGTGGCCCTTATTCCAGCACAGCTGGTGGGAGGCAGATTACATTTTTTTAAAAACATTTGGGCAGATTTTCTCCAAGATCAGTGGACTCAGAGTATTGTCTCTCAAGGGTATTGAATAGGATTCAGAGTAAGACCTCCTGTGAGAAGATTTTTTCTCTCACACATTCCAGCAAATCCAGTGAAGGCTCAGGCTTTTCTGAAGTGTGTTTCAGATCTACAGCTTTCAGGGGTAATCATGCCAGTTCCGTTTCAGGAACAGGGTTTGGGATTTTATTCAAATTTATTCATTGTCCCAAAGAAAGAAAATTCATTCAGGCCAGTTCTGGATCTGAAAATTTTGAATCGTTTTGTAAGAGTACCAACTTTCAAAATGGTGACTATAAGGATGATTCTGCCTTTTGTTCAGCAAGGTCATTATATTTCCACGATAGACTTATAGGATGCATATCTTCATATTCCGATTCATCCAGAGCACTATCGGTTTCTGAGATTCTCTTTTCTAGACAAGCATTAGCAATTTGTTGCTCTTCCATTTGACCTAGCGATAGCTCCAAAACTTTTTTTGAAGGTTCTCGGTGCCCTACTCTCTGTAATCAGAGAACAGGGTATTGCAGTGTTTCCTTATTTGGACGATATCTTGGTAATAGCTCAGTCTTTACATTCTACCGAATCTCACATTAATCAACTAGTATTGATTCTTCAAAGACATGGTCGGAGGATCAATTTACCGAAAAGTTCCTTGATTCCTCAGACAAGGGTTACCTTTTTAGGTTTCCAAATAGAGTCAGTGTCCATGACTCTGTCTCTAAAAGACAAGAGACAAATGAAATTGGTTTCAGCTTGTCGAAACCTTCAGTCTCAATCATTTCCTTCAGTGGCTATGTGCATGGAAGTTTTAGGTCTCATTATTGGAGGATCAATTTACCGAAAAGTTCCTTGATTCCTCAGACAAGGGTCACCGTTTTAGGTTTCCAGATAGATTCAGTGTCCATGACTCTGTCTCTAAAAGACAAGAGACAAATTAAATTGGTTTCAGCTTGTCGAAACCTTCAGTCTCAATCATTCCCTTCAGTGGCTATGTGCATGGAAGTTTTAGGTCTCATGACTGCAGCATCGGACGCAATCCCCTTTGCTCATTTTCATATGAGACCTCTTCAGCTTTGTATGCTGAATCAATGGTGCAGGGATTATCCAAGGATATCACAATTAATATCCTTAAATCCCAATGTTCAACTCTCTCTGACTTGGTGGTTAGATCACCATCGTATAGTTCAAGGGGCTTCTTTTGTTCGTCCAACCTGGACTGTAATCACAACAGAAGTCTTTCAGGTTGGGGAGCTGTGTGGGGATCTCTGACAGCACAAGGGGTTTGGAAATCTCAAGAGGCGAGGTTACCAATCAATATTTTAACTATTTTCAGGGTTCTTCAGGGTTCTTTAGGTTTGGCCTCTGTTGAAGAGAGAATCATTCATTTGTTTTCAGACAGTCAATATCACAACTGTGGCATATGTCAATCATCAGGGTGGGACTCACAGTCCCCTAGCTATGAAAGAAGTATCTTGGATACTTTCTTGGGCGGAATCCAGCTCTTGTCTAATTTCTGCGGTACATATCCCAGGTGTAGACAATTGGGAAGCGGATTATCTCAGCTGTCAGACTTTACATCCGGGGGAGTGGTCTTTCCATCCAGATGTGTTTTTTCAGATTGTTCAGATGTGGGGTCATCCAGAAATAGATCTGATGGCTTCCCATCTAAACAAGAAACTTCCCAGGTACTTGTCCAGGTCCAGGGATCATCAGGCGGAGTCGGTTGATGTGTTAGCAGTTCCTTAGTTTTACAAACATGCTTATATCTTCCCACCTCTAGATCTTCTTCCGAGAGTGATCTCCAAGATCATCATGGAACAATCGTTTGTGTTTCTGGTAGCACCAGCATGGCCTTACAGGTTCTTGTATGCAGATCTTGTCCGGATGTCCAGTTGCCAACCTTAGCCACTTCCTTTAAAAAAAGACCTTCTTTCTCAAGGACCGTTTTTTCATCAGGATCTCAAATCGTTAAATTTGAAGGTATGGAAATTGAACGCTTAGTGCTTAATCATAGAGGTTTCTCTGACTCAGTGATTGATACTATGTTACAGGCTCGTAAATCTGTTTCTAGGAAGATTTATTATCGAGTTTGGAAGACTTATATTTCATGGTGTTCTTCTCATAAATTCTCTTCGCATTCTTTTAGAATTCCTAGAATTTTAGTTTCTTCAGGATCGTTTGGATAAAGGTTTGTCTGCAAGTTCCTTGAAGGGACAAATCTCTGCTCTTTCTGTTTTATTTCACAGAAAGATTGCTAAGCTTCCTAATATTCACTATTTTGCACAGGCTTTAGTCCGTATCTAGCCTGTCATTAAATCAATCTCCCCTCCTTGGAGTCTTAATTTGGTTTTGAAGGCTTTACAGGCTCCTCCTTTTGAGCCTATGCATTCTCTGGATATTAAACTAATTTCTTGGAAAGTGTTGTTCCTTTTGGCCATCTCTTCTGCTAGAAGAGTTTCTGAATAATCTGCTCTTTCTTGTGAATCTCCTTTTCTGAATTTCCATCAGGATTAAGCAGTTTTGCAAACTTCATTTAAATTTTTACCTAAAGTTGTGAATTCTAACAACATTAATAGGGAACTTGTTGTTCCCTCTTTGTGTCCTAATCCTAAGAATTCTTTGGAGAGATCCTTACATTCTCTGGATGTTGTAAAAGCTTTGAAATATTATGTCAAAGCTACTAAAGATTTCAGGAAGGCTTCTAGTCTATTTGTTATCTTTTCTGGTTCTAGGAAAGGTCAGAAAGCTTCTGCCATTTCCTTGGCATCTTGGTTAAAGCTTTTGATTCATCAGGCTTATTTGGAGTCAGGTCAGGCTCCGCCTCAGAGATTCACAGCTCATTCTACTAGATCAGTCTGCACTTTGTGGGCTTTTAAGAATGACGCTTCAGTTGATAAGATTTGCAAATCAGCAACTTGGTCTTCTTTGCATACATTAACTAAATTCAGGAATGCTTCTAGTCTATTTGTTATCTTTTCTGGTTCTAGGAAAGGTCAGAAAGCTTCTGCCATTTCCTTGGCATCTTGGTTAAAGCTTTTGATTCATCAGGCTTATTTGGAGTCAGGTCAATCTCCGCCTCAGAGATTCACAGCTCATTCTACTAGATCAGTCTGCACTTTGTGGGTTTTTAAGAATGAAGCTTCAGTTGATAAGATTTGCAAAGCAGCAACTTGGTCTTCTTTGCATACATTAACTAAATTCTACCGTTTTGATGTATTTGCCTCTTCAGAAGCAGTTTTTGGTAGAAAAGTTCTTCAGGCAGCTGTTTCAGTTTGATTCATCTGCTTATATTTTAAGTTTTTTCTTTTCAATTAGGAGAAAAACGTATTCTTTTGGATGTGGATTTATTTTTTTCAGCGGAAAATGGCTGTTTTTATTTTTATCCCTCCCTCTCTAGTGACTCTTCTGTGGAGTAACCCATCTTGGGTATTACTATCCCATACGTCACTAGCTCATGGACTCTTGCCAATTACATGAAACAAAACATAATTTATGTAAGAACTTACCTGATAAACTCATTTCTTTCATATTGGCAAGAGTCCATGAGACCCATACTTTTTATGGTGGTTATGTTTTATTGTATAAAGCACAATTATATTTCTAGTTCCTTTTTTTGATGCTTTTTACTCCTTTTTCTATCACCCCACTAATTGGCTATTCATTAAACTGAATTGTGGGTGTGGTGAGGGGTGTATTTATAGGCATTTTGAGGTTTGGGAAACTTTGCCCCTCCTGGTAGGATTGTATATCCCATACGTCACTAGCGCATGAACTCTTGCCAATATGAAAGAAATGAATTTATCAGGTAAGTTCTTACATAAATTATGTTTTTTTGTGCTAGTATTATAAGTCCCAGGTTAATTACAATAATAGTGCCATTAATAGTGAAGGAAACATGTTTTGCGCAGATCACTAAAAGGAACATACAAATATAGAAAAAGACAAAAGTGTCATGTGCATACTATGCATGCTAAACAATTAAAAGAAACAATAAATAGATAAGAAAAATTTAATTGATGGTGTGTAGATCAAACAAATCTACTGCCAGTGACGACGTATGCAATACCAACTTTGATACCATGATGTTGATGGAAGCCTTTCTCAACCCATAGTACGATTGCTGTGTTGAAACAGTACAGCTCATAGTTGTGGAGCTTTGCTTGTGATGTGCGTAGACTTAGAGCTGCGTACTGGTAGCAGCAAACTAAACCGGATTAGGTTGTCATCTCACTCGAATCTGGATCTACAGTAGCTCTCTATGCAGCCTGTTTCATTTAACCCGGTGTGTGGTTTTATGCTCTAAGTGCCCAAGTAGAGCTAGTGATGGTTTGTTTGATCTATACACCATCAACTAATTTTTTGCTATCTATTTTTTGTTTTGTATATGTTTAGTATGCACAGTTCCAATAAAGTACTTGAATCTGGATACCCCTGGAGTATGGTGGCTTATATTCTTAGTGGTGCAAGTCACACTTTAGACAGGTAGTAGGTAGTAGGTTTTCTCTTTATCTGACACTTGCACACTGTGTTTTTTTCTATATAGCTCACTAAAAGAAAATCGCACAATCTTGAATTTCAATTAGATGGTTCATTATATTAACCAATGAATCTGAATGCAGCTGAAACATTTTGAGCGAGCCCTATACTTTTAATGTATAGCCAAGAGGGGAGGGGGGGGGGCTATTAACATGCTCCTTGAGCTTGTGTTACAAGTGGTGAGTTAAGTGTTGCGCTCGAGCACAATCCAAAATACTACTGTAAAAGTTTTCACTTTTAAAGACTAACAGGCCCATTTATCAAGCTCCATACGGAGCTTGATGGGCCGTGTTTCTGGCGAGTCTTCAGACTCGCCAGAAACACAACTTTTGAAGCAGCGGTCTAAAGACCACTGCTCCATAACCCTGTCCGCCTGCTCTGAGCAGGCGGACATGAATCACCGGAAATCAACCCGATCGAATACGATCGGGTTGATTGACACCTCCCTGCTGGCGACCGATTGGCCGCGAGTCAGTAATGGGCGGCGTTGCACCAGAAGCTCTTGTGAGCTGCTGGTGCAATGTTAAATGCGGAGAGCGTATTGCTCTCCGCATTTAGCGAGGTCTTGCGGACCTGATCCACAGTGTCGGATCAGGTCCGCAAGCCCTTTGATAAATTGGAGCCCTAGAGTATATCATTATTAATAGTATATCACACAACTATATGAAGAACTCCACTACTTGTGCACCATTTGATTAGTGTACCCTCTGCTAAGCGCTCCATTGGTTTAAAGGGCCACTAAACCCAAAATCTTTCTTTCATGATTCAGATAGAGAATACAAATTTAAACAACATTACAATTTACTTCTATTATTTATTTTGCTTAATTTTTTTAGATATCCTTAGTTGAAGAAAAAGCAATGCACATGGGTGAGCCAATCACACAAGGCTTCTATGTGCAGCAACCAATCAGCAGCTACTGAGCATATCTAGATATGCTTTTCAGCAAAGAATATCAAGAGAATAAAACAAATTAGATAATAGAAGTAAATTAGAAATATGTTTAAAATTGCATTCTCTTTCTAAATCATGAAAGTAGGGCTGAAACAACTAATCGTTAAGATTGATCATAAAAATAGTTGTCAAAGAATCTCATTATCAATTAGGTGGTCAGCGATTAGTTGGTTATTGCACAGCACCAGCTGCTTCAATCCGATGAACTCCTGCACATGGTATTGTGCAAACATTTTTATTTATTATTATTTTTTCTATCCGATTAATCGGATAATTATTGTCCGATTAATCGGATAATTATTGTCCGATTAATCGGATAGAAAAAAGATTAAAAAAATAAATAAATTAAAAAATTTTTGCACAATCTTAGTTGCAGTAGATCATCAGATTAAAGCAGCTGGTGCTGTGCAACTGACCAACTAATCGCTGACTACCCAATTGATAATGAAATTTGTTGACAACTATTTTTATGATCAAAACTTACCGATTAGTTGTTGCAGCCCTACATGAAAGAAAAAAAAATGTGGGTTTAATGTCCCTTTAATGCTCAATTTATACTGCTTACCTCAATAGATATTTATGATGTAAGGGATTTAGCACACTCACCCTATCTGACATACAGATGTTTCTGCACTCTAGACCAACACTTGAGCGATAAAACATTATGTATGCCACGTCAAATAAAGAAGCACTATTGAGCAATGTTCACACACAGTAGAGCTAATATTTTTACGCTCAGCTAGTAATCTAGGACAAAATTTTAAATTTTCCACAGACAAAAAGTCTGGGTAATTTGGATCATAAAATGTTGACGACATTATTCACTCTTTAACCCCTTCGATGCTCATGACGAGTTCTCATCATGCACATCGCTACCTGTAGGGGCATGACAAGCCCTTCTCATCATGCAGGGAGATCACCGATCAAACACTGTTTTCAGCGATCCCCCTCAGTACAGGCCGGGGATCATTGGTGGCCTAGTGGGTGGCACTCCTAGGCTTCATGGGTGTTCTGGTGACGTACTGGGAAGCTCCGTGTAGCTGCATTAGAGCTGCATCGGGGGAGGTTCTTCAATGCCCTCAATCTCAGCTCCCTTAGCAGCTACAAACCTCTAATACCATAATTTGAAAGAGGATCACCTGCTCTTTCAAATGAAATTGGTCTTGGAGCAGTACCACACAATAGATCTTTTAAAAATAAAGTAGAAAAACACTTGGGGATTTGCATGGGAAAGTGTCATTATATGTGCATTAAAAAAATATGTTATGGGGGATTTCCGGGGGAGAAGCATGTGTGCTAAGTCGCATGGTACACTGGCTCTGTGTTTCCCTGCAAACTGTTGGCGGAGATTCTTTGCTCCTAAAATCCCTAGGCTTGGGTCGGCTTGCTAAGCAGAAACCTACAACACTACCGGAGATCCAGCAGTGCCTTGTTACCGCACTGAGCTGCGAGTTGCAGCAGCTGGAAGGACTGGCTTTCTTTTTTCTCTCTGCCTGTATGGATCAGTGACCAACGGAGTGCCTTCTACGCTACAATCTCTTGCCTTAACTCTAACTGACCATCGACAGCTACCTCTCCCCCTCCCACAGGTGCTGCGTGAGGGGGGCGCACTTTTCCTGCTGCGCGGTTTGTTATACAGCCAACTCCGCTTTTTAAAGCGTGTCTCGGTACTACCTTCCTGGTTGTGGGAGATCATGGGATGGAGGTCCTGACAGGTAACCGATTCTTATTATTTATCTCACCTCTGCAGGCTTGGCGAATTTTACAATCACTGACTCTATCCTCCTCCCCCCTCCCATGGGTGCTGCTTGAGGAGGGTGTATCTCCTCTGCTACACTACACTACATGTATTACAGCTGGCATTGCTTACTGAGCCGACTTCACAAATTGCTCAAACTGTTTGTGGACACTGCTCTCTCTGACTCAAGGGTAGTATAGGCTGGAGACTTTTGGATGGGCAAACACAGAGGCTCCCGACTGTTAACTGAGCCGAATATCTCACCCCTGCACTGCAGTCTGGCTTAATGTTAATCCTCCGGTCCTGCCTCCCTCCTCAGATGTAAAACTCTCTTCAACCAGGGGCGGCTTAACTTACCTCCACAATCTTGAGGATTTCTAGATAGGAGCACATATCTCTCTCTCCGCTTTGTTGCCTCCCCCACTGGTGCTGCGAGGGGGGTACAGCGGTGTTGCTCTGTTGCTAATCTGTTAAATTAGTTTTCTGGACTGGACTTGTCCTGGTTGTCTGCTTCAAGGCTGTTGGATTGGGTTGTCCCCCCTCCCACCATTGCTGCTTGAGGGGGGCCGTCATCATAAACAACTCGGCTGTGTGCCCTGGCTACAGATGACTTACCTCTGAGGTGTCTGGCCCTGTATTTTCCTCTTGTTGATATCTTCAGGATGGACCAGCTCCGTGCTGGATGGATGAAGATGCCGTCTGGATGAAGACTTCTTGCCGCCTGGATGAGGACTTCTCTGGCTGGATGAAGATGGAAGAGGCCGCCTGGATGAAGACTTCTTGCCCCCGGGATGGATCCTTCAAGTTGAATTTCAAGAACTGCAAGTGGATCATCAGGGGTTAGTGTTAGGTTTTTTTAAGGGTTTTTTGGGTGGGTTTTATTTTTAGATTAGGATTTGGGCATGTAAAAGAGCTAAATGCCCTTTTAAGAGCAATGCCAATACAAATACCTTTTTCAAGGCAATGGGGAGCTTAGGTTATTTTAGATAGGTTTTTTATTTGGGGGGGTTGGTTGGTTGGTTGGGTGGTGGGTTTTACTGTTGGGGGTGTTTGTATTTTTTTTTTACAGGCAAAAGAGCTGATATCTTTGGGGCAATGCCCTAAAAAAGGCCCTTTTAAGGGCCATTGGTAGTTTATTGTAGGCTAGGGTTTTTTTTTTTTCGGGGGGATTTTTTATTTTGATAGGGCTATTAGATTAGGTGTAATTCTTTTTTTGTTTTGATAATTTGTTTTTTTATTTTTCTTAATTTATTGTTTGTTTTTTTCTGTAATTTAGTACTTTTAATAATGTTTAATAGTATATTTAAATAATCTGAGTAGGGTTAAGTTTTATTAATATGAAATTTAGTTTATTTAATTGGTAGTTTAATTTAATTGTAGCATATTAGTTAGGGTAGGTTAATTAATAGTTTAAATTAGTTTATTTTAATTCTACAGGTAAGTTTAAATTTATTTTAAGATAGGGATGTTGTAATTTTAATTTAAAGTTAGCGTGTTGTTTAGGGGTAATAGCTTAATTTAGTTTATGGTGATGTAGGGCTGACGGTTTAGGGGTTAATAGGTTTAGTTAGTGGTGTTGATGTGGGAGGCCAGAGGTTTAGGGGTTAATACGTTTATTTAGTGGCGGCGGTGTCAGGGAGCGGCGGGATAGGGGTTAATACATTTTATTTAGGTTGCGGCGATGTCGGGGAGAGGCGGGATAGAAGTTAATAACTTTATTTAGGTTGCAGCGATTTTGGGGAGCGGCGGGATAGGGGTTAATAACTGTATTTAGGTTGCAGCGATGTCGGGGAGCGGCGGGATAGGGGTTAAACATTTTAGTATAGTGGCAGTGTTTAGTGACAGGGTATGAATAAAGTTGGGAAAAAGCCGAATAGACACGAGATCGATGACTGCTAGTTAACAACAGTCCGATGCTCATCGCCCCGTACTTGGTGCACGTTTTTTTGCCAGCTTTTTTCATAAATAAGGAGAGCGTATTGATGCAGGTGAATGCAACACAGTTGACGGCTTGATAGATATCCTTAGGGTGTATAAATATATAGGATTGTTTCATTATTGCATTTTCCAGAGGTAACTGAAGCAAATATTTATCAAGGTATTTGGAACTCAACTATAAAATCACAATTGTTTCCACACCTCAAGTTACAATGCACATTAACCCCTACTGCCCAGACTTATAGTATCTCACTACATTACCCCTACCTCCCATATTTCACACAATAAAATATTTCACAATAAATAAAACCTAACTGCAACTACATGCACTTAACTAACCCTTATCATCAGTTCTCCACAGCATTAACCCCTTCTTCCATGATCCCTTCTATCACACAAAGGATCTCCCTAAATCCTTCCTGGTGGTAGTGACAGTTCTGCAAAAATGCTGCATTATGTCTGCTACTAATAGCTGGTTGGATAGGATGCAGCCTATATTCTGCAGTATTATAACAAAGGATATATAGGTTACATAAAGCCTTTTACAAAACAAGTACAATCCTAAAGCGTAGAATACATGTATACTTCCTCTAAATTGATGGGTTAGGAGGTCTGTACCTCCATTGGTTTGTCGCTATTGGCTATCCTCTATAGTTATCTTACCTATGACTAGCTTTTATTTGTGCATTGGTATGTGCAACCTAGAATGGCTGTTGGGTGTAGGGTGCTGCCCAAACCAGACAACATTTAGTAATTTGGTATATACTGTGTATCACATTAGAATTAGTTTGGTATATACTGTGTGTCACATTAGAATTAGTTTGTTATATACTGTGTGTCACATTAGAATTAGTTTGGTATATATTGTGTGTCACATTAGAATTAGTTTGGTTATTAGAATTAACTTTATATATACTGTGTGTCACATTAGAATTAGTTTGGTATATACTGTGTGGCACATTAGAATTGGTCTGGTATATACTGTGTGACACATTAGAGTTAATTTTGTATATACTGTGTGGCACATTAGCATTAGTTTGGTGTATACTGTGTGACATATTAGAATTAGTTTGGAATATACTGTGTGGCACATTAGAATTGTTTTGGTATATACTGTGTGTCACTTTAGAATTAGTGTGGTATATACTGTGTGACACATTAGAATTGGTTTGGTATATACTGTGTGGCACATTAGAATAAGTTTGGTATATACTGTGTGGCACATTAGAATTACTTTGGTATATACTGTGTGGCACATTAGAGTTAGTTTGGTAAATACTGTGTGGCACAATAGAATTAGTTTGGTTTATAATGTGTGTCACATTAGAATTAGTTTGGTATATACTGGGTGTCACATTAGACTTAGTTTTGTATATACTGTGTGGCACATTAGAATTAGTTTGGCATATACTGTGTGGAACATTACATTTAGTTTGGTATATACTGTGTGGCACATTACAATTAGTTTTCTATATACTGTGTGGCACAATTTACAATTAGTTTGGTATATACGGTGTGGCACAATTTACAATTAGTTTGGTATATACAGCAGAGATCAGATGAATCCTTCAGGACTGTAGTGGACACTGAATACACTAGCCTAGCTATCGATTTCCCTATTAAATCAGCAGCAGCTACACTGTCCCTCCTCTCACTAAGAATGCAGCTTCCAAATGAATCTAAAATGGATGCTGTCCAGGAGGTGGGAGGGTCTGGGAGGGAGGGTCTGCTGCTGATTGGCTGTAATGTGTCTTCTGACTGTGAGGTACAGGGTCAAAGTTTACTCAATGATGACGAATAGGGGGCAGATCGAACATTGCATATGTTCGCCGTCCACGGCGAACGCGAACATGCAATGTTCGCCGGGAACTATTCGCCGGCGAACTATTCGTGACATCACTATTGGTATATAATGTGTGGCACATTACAATTAGTTTGGTATATAATGTATGGCACATTACAATTAGTTTGGTATATAATGTATGGCACATTACAATTAGTTTGGTATATAATGTATGGCACATTACAATTAGTTTGGTATATAATGTATGGCACATTACAATTAGTTTGGTATATAATGTGTGGCACATTACAATTAGTTTGGTATATAATGTATGGCACATTACAATTAGTTTGATATATAATGTGTGGCACATTACAATTAGTTTGGTATATAATGTGTGGCACATTACAATTAGTTTGGTATATAATGTGTGGCACATTACAATTAGTTTGGTATATAATGTATGGCACATTACAATTAGTTTGGTATATACTGTGCGGCACATTACAATTAGTTTGGTATATAATGTATGACACATTACAATTAGTTTGGTATATACTGTGCGGCACATTACAATTAGTTTGGTATATAATGTATGGCACATTACAATTAGTTTGGTATATAATGTGTGGCACATTACAATTAGTTTGGTATATAATGTGTGGCACATTACAATTAGTTTGGTATATAATGTGTGGCACATTACAATTAGTTTGGTATATAATGTGTGGCACATTACAATTAGTTTGGTATATAATGTGTGGCACATTAGAATTAGTTTGGTATATAATGTATGGCACATTACAATTAGTTTGGTATATAATGTATGGCACATTACAATTAGTTTGGTATATAATGTGTGGCACATTACAATTAGTTTGGTATATACTGTGTGGCACATTATAAATAGTTTGGTATATACTGTGCGGCACATTACAATTAGTTTGGTATATACTGTGTGGCACATAAGAACTGGGTTTGCCTCCTATTTTTCAGTTCAACGAGAAGATTCATATTAAATGTACAAAATTTTATTTTATCAATTTTTATCAAAGCCCACCGACAGATACCCATCAAAAACTTACAACATACAAAATGAGTCAATATTTCATTCTATTTCTGCTGTTTTACAGGACTCCTGCTATTATGCACGTTGATCATGGTATCTCTGGCTCAGGATGCAAGCTCAGATGTAAATCCTCCTCCAACCATATCAGAAACTAATGCTCCTAGCAGTTCTTTAACTACAGCTGCAGTGATAGAAGAACTTGCAGGTACTACGTTTAAGATTTTACCACCAATGGTTGTGAGTGATTTGTAAGATGAAATAATATTTTTATTGGTGTTAAAGCTAAGGTATAAGTCTACAAGAAGTATTAAAGTGACTATAATATAAAAATGACATTCTTCAATTTATAAGAGCATGCCAATTCTGCATTATTGACTCAAGCTCATCACAAAAGGGTTAAACACATAGTTAAAGTAATGTTGGGGAGCTGCAAGCATTGTGAACAGGACATAGTTGGTTGACCAATCAGGATCAGCAGTCTCACAGCTCGACATTCAATGACTGTCTTTAGCTTGGATATCCTCTTTACTAAAATTTGGACATATTGGTATGGAAGAAATATATTTAAAAAGAGATAAATAGCTTAGCTACATTTTCAACAATGTCTTTTAATAAGTTGCAAACAACCGAACAATTAATGTTTTAGCCCAGAATACAACAGTACTGTTAGTAAAAAATTGTGAATAACAATGTAAATTAATTCATAATAATAATTAGCAATATCAATGATATTGAGAAGTCGAGATATACCATTTCAAATCTGTCATAACAGTAGGAGATAAATTTATAATCCAGGGAACAGTTCCAGAGGTCTTTAGCCAGTAAGTCAGTCCTCAGGCAACAAAGCAGATAGGAGTCAGACAGGTAACAGTGTCAAAAGAACTTCCCAGGGTCGGTAACAAATGGACAGACCAGGGACACGGTTTTCATACAAAAATAACCAAGCACAAGATGACCTTTAACACCTTCGATTCAGACTTGGAGCAAAAGGTACAGCAAGGGTCACTTCCTATAGGGAAAACAGAAATAGTGCTATACTAGTGCACATACAGACCGTTCAATAAAGATACAGAATAGCCAGAGTCCTCACAGAGGTGCAGCTACCAGGGAGAGTGTGCCCACCAGCCATGACAGCCACAAAAGCGCGACTCCTATTGCGCTCCAGAACCCTGACACCTGGTAAATTTAGCGCTCTCCTTACCTGACGTTGTTATAAATTGCAAAACTAAACTATACATGCTTAGCATTATTAAGTATTTGAACATATATTGGAGGATAGTTGTGCATTTCCTAGTTGTATGCTTTTTAATAAAAACTGTACAAACCATTATAAAGTACTTTACAGATTTTTTTCAGCATTTTGAACAGGGAACAGAAAACTTGATTACGAAGTAAAAATAATTTATATAAACTACCTGATTTTTATGACACACAAACATATCTCCCAAATGGTTAAAGAGGAACACATAGTTATAAAGGCAACTGCATTATTAACTGCTGTTTTATATATATACCAAATTATTTCATTCTTTTGTGAAATATACACAATTCATTTTTCCATTAATGCATATATTATAGATCACACACACAATACTGATCTCTCTTATTCACACAGATAAACAATTTATAAATGGAAATAGACTGACTAGATCTATGAGTTTTTGCAAAAAATGATAATTCCTATTGAAAAAATTGATGCTGTGTTAAATAGAGAAGCATTTATGAGGCCAAGGGGGTTGGGATTATTTCCTCTGATTGTCCATACATCAAAGCTATGTAGACCCTGCCAGAAACAGGATGTCAGGAACATAAATATGGTCTTTTTATTATTGTTGTCTCAAATGGCAAACGGTACAATCCCTGACTTGTTTAGGAACTCACAGCATAGGAATTAGTAGGAGATAACCAAATCAATTATCAGAATCTAAAAATACAACACTGCCTGTGGTTATGGTCAACTCACAGAAAGAAAGGGATACTCATTGTACTGGATATATATCCAGTGGAATTTGTTGCTATCCAGCGCTACGGAATATGGCAGCGCTTTACAAAGAAATGATAATAATAATAATCCAAACTATGGCCTCCAGGGGCTTTTTAGTCAGCACCAATTAACAGACATCATGAATTTGTTATTGAACAAACAACAGTTCAAGACTTAGGGGTAGATTTACCAAGCAGCGGATGCTGCTATCTACCCCTGTACTTTACGGTTCACCGGAAATGTAAGTTAAGAAGCAGCGGTCATAAGACCGCTGCTCCTTAACTCGTCCGCTACCTCTGAGGTGGCGGACAGCAATCAGCCTGATCAGATAAGATCGGGTTAATTGACACCCCCTGCTAGCGGCCAATTGGCTGGGATCTGCAGGGGGCGGCATTGCACAAGCATTTCACTTGAAATACTTGTGCAATGATAAATGCCAACAGGGTATGCAATGATTAAGCATTTATGTATTTGTACCAAAATGTGTAAATTTGAGTAGTGTATAAAGCTAAATTAAAGGATAGATGTGAATGGGCTCCTGCACTTATCAACCAATCACTGTAAAGCATGGAGGCAGGTCAGGGTTCTGCATTCTATGGAGTACACTCTATTTTCTCTGGGGGTAATGAAAAAAACTGCATTTCTTTCATGTAAGTGGCAAGAGTCCATGAGCTAGTGACATATGGGATATGCATTCCTACCAGGAGGGGGCAAACTTTCCCAATCCTCAAATGCCTATAAATACACCTCCTACCTCACTCATACCTCAGTATTACAAACTTTGCCTCCTTGAAAGGTGGTGAAGCAAGATGTGTTTGATTTCTTCTGTGAAAGGCGATTCTAAGCATTTTGAAGCCCAGTTTCTCTCAAAGTACAGTGTTTGTCTGTGGGATGTGAAGGGAGTATTGCCTGATGATGCCATGTTTTCACCTATGGGAAATCTATTCTAAGACTCTCTGTAAATCGGTCGCAGGGATTCCTCTGCCTCCTCCCTTTACAGATCGACATTATACTCCTCTACCATTACCTCTGCTGATATGTTTCAGTACTGGTTTGGCTGTCTGCTATATGTGGATGGGTGTCTTCTGGTAAGTATATATAATTTTTAAGACACTTTCAGCTATGTTTGGCACTTTAGATTATATTCGGCTAGATTACGAGTTTTGCGTTATGAGCGACTCGGTGCTAACTTGCAAGTTATTGTCACCGCTCACCTCCCTATAGCGCTGCTATTACAGGTTTGCAAAAACCCGGCATTAGCAGGCAATAAGTGAGCATTGAACAAAATTGAGCTCCATACCGCACTCCAATATCAGCGCTGCTTTGAACTGGTTTTACGTGCTCGTGCACAATTTCCCCTTAGACATCAATGGGGAGAGCCAGCTGAAAAAAAAGTCTAACATCTGCAATAAAGGAGCGTAAAGCTCTGTAACGCAGCCCCATTGATTCCTATGGGGAAAGAAAAAGTTATGTTTACACCTAACACCCTAACATATACCCAAGTCTAAACACCCCTAATCTGCCATTCCCGACATCGCCGCCACCTACATTACACTTATTAACCTCTAATCTGCGGCCCCCGACATCGCAGCCACATACATTACACTTATTAACCCCTAATCTGCCGCACACGTCATCGCCGCCACCTATCTACACTTATTAACCCCTAATCTGCCACCCCTAACATCGCCACAACATACATTACACTTATTAACCCCTAATCTGCCACCCCTCGACATCGCCAACACAGACATTACACTTATTAACCCCTAATCTGCCGCCCCCAATGTCGCTGCCACTATACTAAAGTCATAAACCCCTTAACCTAACCCTAAATCTAACCCTAACACCCACTAACTTTAATATAATTAAAATAAATCTAAATAAAAATTACTATCATTAACTAAATAATTCCTATTTAAAACTAAATACTTACCTATAAAATAAACCCTAAGCTAGCTTTAATATAACTAATAGTTACATTGTATCTAGCTTAGGTTTTATATTTATTTAACAGGTAAGTTTGTATTTATTTTAACTAGGTAGAATAGTTACTAAATAGTTATTAACTATTTACTATCTACCTAGTTAAAATAAATACAAATTTACCTGTGAAATAAAACCTTACCTGTTTTACACTAACACCTAACCTTACACTACAATTAAATAAATTACATTAATTAAATACAATTGATTAAATTACAAAAACAAACACTAAATTACACAAAATAAAAAAGAAATGATCAAATATTTAAACTATATGGAACAGTCAATAGAATGCGCGCTCAATCCTATTGGCTGGTTGGATCTATCAGAATTTAAGGGACGCCATCTTGGATGATGTCCCTTAAAGGAACCTTCATTCTTCGTTAGCCGTTGGAAGAAGAGGATTCTCCGTTCCGGAGTTCTTGAAGATGGAGCAGCTCCGCGCCGGATGGATGAAGATAGAAGATGCCGTCTGGATGAAGACTTCTGCCTGCTTGGATGAAGACTTCGGCCCGCTTGGATGAAGACTTCTGCCGGCTTCGATGAGGACTTCTGCCGGCTTCGATGAGGATGGATGTCAGGTCTTCAAAAACTTTAAGTGGATCTTCGGGGATTAGTGTTAAGTTTTTTTAAGGGTTTATTGGGTGGGTTTTATTTTTAGCTTAGGGTTTGGGCGGATAAAGAGCTAAATGCCCTTTTAAGGGCAATGCCCATACAAATGCCCTTTCAGGGCAATGGGGAGCTTAGGCTTTTAGTTAGGATTTTATTTGGGGGGTTTGGTTGTGTGGGTGGTGGGTTTTACTGTTAGGGGGTTGTTTGTATTATTTTTTACAGGTAAAAGAGTGGATTTATTTGGGGCAATGCCCCGCAAAAGGCCCTTTTAAGGGCTATTAGCAGTTTAGTTTAGGCTAGGTTTTTTTTTTATTTTGGGGGGACTTTTTTTATTTTGATAGGGCTATTAGATTAGGTGTAATTAGTTTAAATATTTGATAATTTATTTTTTATTTTGTGTAATTTAGTGTTTGTTTTTTTGTAATTTAGTTAATTGTATTTAATGTAATTTATTTAATTGTAGTGTAAGGTTAGGTGTTAGTGTAAGACAGGTTAGGTTTTATTTTACAGGTAAATTTGTATGCATTTTAACTAGGTAGCTTGTAAATAGTTAATAACTATTTACTAACTAGTCTACCTAGTTAAAATAAATACAAAATTTAGCTGTGAAATAAAAATACAACCTAAGATAGATACAATGTAACTATTAGTTATATTGTGGCAAGCTTAGGTTTTATTTTACAGGTAAATATTTAGTTTTAAATATGAATTATTTAGTTAATGATATTAATTTTTATTTAGATTGATTTTAATTATATTAAAGTTAGGGGTGTTATGGTTAGACTTAGGGTTAGGTTTAGGAATTATTAACTTTAGTATAGTGGCGGCGATTTTGGGGGCAGCAGATTAGGGGCTAATAACAGTAATGTAGGTTGCAGCGATGTTAGGGACAGCAGATTAGGGGTAAATAATATTTAACTAGTGTTTACGATGCAAGAGTGTGGTGGTTTAGGGGTTAATATGTTTATTCTAGTGGCAGCGATGTCCGGAGTGGCAGATTAGGGGTTAATAATTTTATTTTAGTGTTTGTGATGCGGGAGGGCCTCGGTTTAGGGGTTAATAGGTAGTTTATGGGTGTTAGTGTACTTTTTAGCACTTTAGTTATGAGTTTTATGTTACGGCATTGTAACATAAAATCCATAACTACTGACTTTCAGGTGGCGGTACGAATCTTGTGGTTATAGGCTGTACCGCTCACTTTTTAACCTCCCAGGCAAACTCGTAATACCGGAGCAAAGGAAGTCCCATTGAAAAATAACTTTTTGAAAGCTGCGGTAGTTACGCGTTGCGTTACGGCCAAAAAAGTGTGCGGTGCAGCTAAACCTGCAAGACTCAAAATGCCAGCGGTAGTGAAAAAGAGCCATAGCGCTGCTTTTTCACTCATACCGCAAAACGCGTAATCTAGCTGATTGTTTTTAATATATATTGCATTTATTTGCCATGAGTCAGGTCTGTGTATTTCCCTACGCAGTCTAACAGTTTCAGCATGGAAATTATGTTTATGGGAGATTTTAGGTATTTTTTTCTTACCTGTGGTTCCAGTTAGTTGTAACTTGGAGTCTGTTTTTCAAAATTTTCGTGGGCTAACTAGGCTCACGATGACGCAAAATTCTAGTTTTTATTGCGTCATTTTTGGCAACCAATCACTGTAAAGCATGGAGGCAGGTCAGGGTTCTACATTCTATGGAGTACACTCTACTCTCTCTGGGAGGAATGAAAAAACTGCATTTTTCAGATTTAAATTACATGAAAATCAGGCAAAATAAATAAATAATGAAATTGAATGTTTTTTTTCCATTATGCACAATTAAACATCATTGGCTATATTACGAGTGGAGCGCTAACAGTTACGCGCTATAAGGGGTTTATCATGGGTGTTTGCAAGCGTCGGGTTTTCCACTTGTATTACAAGTTGAAAGTAAACGTGATCGCATGAGCGTAATTCAAGTTAAGTCAGGTTAGCGCTTGCTCACAGCTCTGTTTACTGTTTTGCGAAACAAAAAAGTGTCACAAAACACATAATAATGCATTCCAAAGTACAGTTACACTCATAATAATACCATCTGAAAAAAATACTTTATAAAAATATTGCACAAAAAAGTAATAAGGGCTCAAAGATATGAGGTCTCAGGTGTTAGAAAAAAATGGCAGGCAAATGGCATTAACATAGCGATACATACATATACATGATGTCTAAAGATGTATATGTATGTATATACAGTATATATATATATGTCTATATATGTGTACATATGTTTTCATATATTTATATATATTAAATGAAATATATACACATATAAACACATAAATACATATGTACACACACACATATATATATATATATATATATACTGTATATATATGTATGTATGTGTATGTATATATATATATATATATATTTTATTATTATTATTATTTTAAAATTTGTATGTGTGTGTGTGCATTGGAGCCCTTTGCAGTTAAAGTGACATGAAACCCAATTTTTTTTTTTCTTTCATTATTTAGAAAGAGCATGTATTTTTAAACAACTTTCCAATTGACTTCTATTATCTAATTTGCTTCATTCTCTTGATATCCTTTGTTGAAAAGCAGATTTAAGTAGGCTCGGTGGCTGTGTATTGATGCCTTGTGTGATTGGCTCAACCATGTGCATTGCTATTTCTTCAACAAAGGATATCTGAAGAATGAATTTAATTAAACAATAGAAATAAATTGGAATGTTGTTTAAAATTGTATTGTCTATCTGAAACATTAAAGAAATATTTTGGTTTTCATGTCCCTTTAAGTAGATGAAAACATGAAAAAATATATATATTACCAAAATACCACAGATATATTTAGAAATCTGTATTCATGAATAAATATAGCATATTCTTCTATGTGAAAAACATTAGAATGGGAAATATTCATATTTTCATGTTGGGTTAGCGCACTTGAGAAAATATGTGATCGTGTTTGAGTGTGAGTAGGGTGTTTTTTGCTCCATTGACTTCTATGGGGGAATAGGTTATTGTGCGCACAATATTCTAAGTTTGGATTTTTTGTGGTCGTTGGGTAAGTGCGCAAGCAAAAACAGTTTACTTTAAACTTATAATATGAGCTCAACCCGATGCGCACAAAAAGCTTATGTCTAGCGCAGTTACCGCTCAAATGTGGGTGTGTTAAATAGCGCTCCACTTGTAATCTGGCCAATATGGGACATTCCGTTTTGAGTTTAATGTCCTTTTTTTTTTCTTTTTTTTTTTTCTTTTCTGTAAATTCCAAAAAAATTTTTTTTTTTTTAAATGATTTTTATTGAGGTTTAACTTGCAAACACATAAACATCAAAAATGTCTTACAGTGCGATAATCAGCAGCACATTAGTAGAGCATAGCATAATAATCCTGGGAAACACAATGTGCATGCATGCAATAACAAGTATAATTACATGTCAGAAACCTCATTTTTACTATATATAAATCCCTTTATATGGAGATCTCAACGACAATTAACAATTTCCCCCTTTTGCGAAAAAATAAATAAAAAACAGCCACTTTTGGACTGCTAACTGTTAGCTAAAATTAAGAAGGGGGTATGAGGGATAATGAATGAAAAGGCGGACCACATGTGGGTCCATTAGTAGATATTAGCAAATTTAATGATATAATGATATAATGATATGGGAGCCAGCATTAAGGAGAGCTAATAGAATAAAAAGTATAACACATTGCCTATTATAGCATATAGACATGAAGATAGCTATGAGCTGTGATATTAGTAGTTATGGGTGAAGGAGCTGAATACAAAGAAAAAAAAAAAATGTGCTAGGGGGACTGGAAAAGCTGGTGTTAAGATTAAATTGTAATTTAGCTTTCAATAGTTTTCAAAAGAACAAATAACCTGTTTTTTCACGTGAAACCAGCAAAAAGCTAACATGAATAAAGTAAGGCAAGAACATTACTAATACTTCTTATTGTAGGTCAGCACTTCACTATTTAGAAATAGATAACCCTGCTCCTATATGGGTATATAGTTGCTCGTGAGTACATAAGGAAAAGATTTTAGATGTCAAAATAAAGACTCTGAATGAACCAGGGGGGATCTAAGCATTGTCTAATCACTTTGATACTGTATAACCTAGTATATCTACTAACCAGTGCAGGATTAGAATGAGCACGATAATTGACAAAAAGAAACACACAGGTATTATTAAAGTTTGCCTTATCCTGAGGAATGTTCACTAGGGTATGGGGCTCATCGATGGAAAGTAGCTGGCTCTACCCCACTCCAAGCCGTGGGAGCAGGTGGGCACAAGATGTGTAAAGGAGCTGTTTGTAGTATCGCTGTCTGCAGAGGGCTGCCCGGGATCTGTCTACAAACTCAAGTCTGTGACCCTCTGCAGTATAAGGAAGTCGGGCGCTTCGTAGAGAAGGAGAAACCCGACTTGCTGCTGCTCTTCCTGGCTGATCCGGTCGCGTTCTTTGTAACCCCCTGGGTCGGCAAGCGACTACGTGAATTACAGGAACCATCAAGGCCAGCTGCCTCGCCCTCCGTCTGCTGCGTCTAATCCATCGAGGTGCCAGGTCGCCCCTTATCCACAGCACCACAGGCGGTATATTTTTATATGCAGCCGGGTTAACAGGTAGATGAGCCGCAATGGAGGGGTGTTGCAGGGAAACTTCTGCGTTCTGCAGGGCCTCTGGAGGTGCTGTAAAGGGTTGGTCACTATCATCCAGTATTACAGGCTGAGGTTGGGTGTTGGGCCCCCTGGTAGTTAGATAGGTCGGCTCCTTTATCGGCTCAGTCATTCTTGTCGTTAGACCAGTGTATTTAGGTGTTGAGTTTAAGAATAGGTTACATAGCTCGAGTTCTAAGCTGTTATAGTGATCTTTGATGAGCTGCGTCATCTCGGCTTCCCACCTAGCCAGGGCCTCCATTTTCTGAAGGAGATTTCAAGCAGCTCCACAATGTAAATATACGTTTATAAGCTTGGCGGCTTCCACAATAGACTGCTTTAGGTGGTGTAAAAAAAAAAAAAAGTAGCAGTCGTCAGAGACTGTTGTACCCAGCTTAGCTACTGGGGGGGGGTTCTGAGGCTTCGTATTAGGCTGCCACCATAGGCCTCAAAGGTCCAGATCAAGACTCTGTGGTCATAAAAACACCGGAGTTAGGACTGTGATGACTGTACCACAGAGGGAACTTAAAATCTCAAGTTTTAGTCTAATAGCAATCCAATGTATCGACACTAATTGGCAGATTAGCCGGATCTCAGCAGGAGCTCTTGATATTGCGACTGCTCATGGCCGCTGCCCGGACACGCCCCTTAATGTCCTTTTTACATTTATTAAAGAGACATGAAACCCAAAATTGTTCTATCATGATTGGATACAGAATACAATATTAACCAACTTTCCAATTTCATATAAAGAGAGAAGCTCTCTACCAGGAATGAACAGCTCAGTAGCTTGTTCTATGGTGAGTTACCACCTAGGAGCAGCCACTTGTAGCCCAGTTGTGATTTTAACAGTGGAATTTTTTTCTGAAGTATATCAGTCTGATCCTGCCGAGTAAGGTCAGTACAGCCCTGAAATACCAGGCAATTCTCCTCTGAACAAGAAACATGTCAACCCCAGATGATCATTTTAGCATTCTGTGTGCCTCGTCAGTGAGGTGCAGTCATATTCCTTTAAGTAGACTGGGCAAGGAGTCCAAGTCTGGTTCTCCCATCAGCCTTAGGGAGACCTCGCCAAAGTCATAATATAATTTCATACAAAGAAAGAAGCGCTCTACCAGGAACGAAAAACAGCTTAGTAGCTTGTTCTATGGCGAGTTACAACCTAGGAGCAGCCTCTTTTAGCCCAGTTGTGCTTTTCACAGAGGAAAACTTTCCTGAAGTATATCAGTCTAATCCCGCCGACATGGGCAGTCCAGCCCCGAAATACCAGGCAATTCTCTTCTTAACAAGGAACATGACAACCACAGATGATCGTTTCTGCCTTCTGTGGGACTCGTCAGTGAGGTGCAGCCATATTTCTCTAAGCACACTGGGCAAGGAGTCCACGTCTGGTTCCCCACATCACCCTTTGGGAGACCTCCTCAGGTTCATAAAACAAATGTATACAAAGAGAATTTCCAATTTACTTTTATTATACATTTTTGCTTCTTTCTGTTGGTATTCTTTGTTGAAGGTGCAGCAATGTGGTACTGTAAGCTAGCTGATCACACAGCCAATGACAAGAGGCATATATGTGCAGCCAGCCAACAATCAGCAGCTAGCTCCCAGCTCCTGAGCCTACCTATGCACTTCAACAAAGGATACCAAGAGAATTATTCAAATTTTATAATCAAAGTAAATTGTAAAGTTGTTTATAACTGTATAATTTGAATCATGAATCATTTTGGGTTTCATCTCCTTTTAATAAAAAATAATGTCCTATTTATGTTTTTTTTACTAAAAAATTATTATAATCTAATTTTATTTTGAAGAATTATCTTTAGTATAAGTGTAAATGGAATGTGATCCCTGGTGGTTCACGCATACAAAAATAATTTTTTTTGTTAAGACTTTTTGTTTTCAGTATGTTGTGCATTATCTAAATGCAGCAGGACATAAATAATTCTTATTGACTTACTTTTTGCTCAAGTAGCTTTAAATGGACATATAACGCCAAAATGGTTCTTTCATGATTCAGATAGAGCATACAGTTTTAAAAATCTTTCTAATTTACTTCTAATATCAAATGTTCTTCATTTTTTTGGTATCTTCTGTTGGAAAGCAGGGATGTAAGCTCAGTAGTGAGCACGTGTCTTCAGCACTATATGGCAGAACTTTTTCTTGCCATGTAGTGCTCCAGACATGTGCACGCTACCTATCTAGATATATGTTCAACAAAGAATAGCATGAGAATTAGGCAAATTTGCTTTGTTATTTTTGTATCCTTTATTGAAGAGTAAATCTAGGTAGGCTCATAGGACCTCAGGAGAGTGCACTAGTCTTTTGCACTCTAGGACAACAGTGTTTCTATCCTAAGATGTGGTGAGTCCACAACATCATCAATTACTAATGGGAATATCTCTCCTGTCCAGCAGGAGGCGGCAAAGAGCACCACAGCAAAGCTGTTAAATACCACTCCCCTTCCCATAATCCCCAGTCATTCTCTTTGCCTCTGTCATTGGAGGAGGTGACGTTTGATGTCTGAAAAAATGTAATCCTTTATGGGGATAGTTTTCCCTGCAAACAAGGATTTGGGTATAGCTGTAGTCCATGTCAATCTCTGCCGCAGAGTCGTGGTGACTTTTAAGCAGTTAGTAAGTTGTAAGGTGGTGCTTACTTTGTTTCCTAACATATTGCTGCCCTAAGTTTAGAAAGCCAGAGTTGGTTACTCTGTTCTTTCTTTTTTCCACAGGTCTCTGTTAGGAGTTTGTGTCCTTTCACGCCTTGTGAGCTGTCTTCCTGCCGGACAGCTAGACTGCAGGTAAGTGCTTTTTTGTCTTCTAGATATAGGAGACTTTGCACTTTTAAAGGTTATTATTTATTTTCTGCAGTTTTTTATTTATGTGATTCAGTAATCCTTTTAAAAGGATACAATAGACAGTATGCAGGCACTATGTGATTTGGGATTTGCATGTTAGGACCGGGTGCTGCTAAATTTTTAATTTTTGAAAAATGTTTGTTTGTTTATGTGTTAGCGGTTGTTGCTATGTTTTTTTCAAATTGTACGCCTTTTTTCTTGTCTGCGCTTTGCCGGATGTGCTGGTCATGTGATCCTTGTGTTTCAGTTATATGGAACGGATCGGCGTCTCTGTGTTGTTGCTGCAGTCTGTCTCAGTGTATATACAGTTGGGTGTCAGTCTCTGTGTCCTCTTCAAGTCTCCTGGAATTCGGTAGGCACCTCAGTACTGCCGAGGTGTAGAGGTTGTCAAACTTAGTTTTTTTTTGGAGGGTTTTTTTAAAACGTTTTTTGCTTTTTTAATTTTTCTTAAATTTATTTTCTGGGGCAGATTTTTCTTAGCTATGGACATGAATAATGATGATATTGTTTTTAATAAATGTTTATTATGTTTAGAGGTGCAAATTGTTTCTCCTTTGCAATTTTGTACTACTTGTTTAGCTAGAACAGTACAATGTAAAGAAAAATTATTGCCTTATGAGCCTAATGTCTCTCAGGATGATGCTGTTCAGGCAGTGCCACAGCCTTCTCCTCAAATGTCCCAAGCCTCTGTGGTGTCACATGCAGTGCCCTGCGGTTCCTCTCATCCTCCTGTCGGGGGGGGCAAGCTGTCTGGTTTCTCTGTCTTGGCTCGCAGGGCTTTGTGGCTTAAGTCTTGGTCAGCTGATGTTTCCTCCAAGTCTAAGCTTTTGGCGCTTCCTTACAAGGGTAAGACTTTGTTTGCGCCGGGACTGGCAGAAATAATATCTGATGTTATGGGTGGAAAAGGATCTTTTCTACCGCAAGACCAGAAGATTAGATTTAATGGACGTCAAAGTAATCTTCGTTCCTTTCGTAATTTCATAGGTCAAAAGCCTTCCTCCTCCGCGTCCAAACAGGAACAATCCAAGTCCTCTTGGAGACCCAGTCAGTCCTGGAGCAAGTGGAAACAATCTAAGAAACCCTCAGCTGAGTCTAATTCAGCATGATGGATCAGCCCTCGATCCAGAGTCGGATCAAGTGGGGGGCAGACTTTCCCTGTTTTTTCGGGAGTGGTTACGAGATGTCCCAGATCCTTGGGCAGTGGGCATTGTTTCTCAGGGCTACAAGATAGAATTCAATTTTCTCCCTCCCAGGGCAGGTTCCACCTCTCAAGGTTGTCTGCAGATCAGGTAAAAAGAGAGGCATTCTTGAACTGCGTTCAGGATCTTTTCTCTCTGGGAGTGATTGTTCCAGTTCCAGTAAAGGAACAGGGTCTAGGATACTATTCAAACCTTTTTTTAGTTGCCAAGAAAGAGGGAACTTTTTGTCCCATTTTAGACCTAAAGTATCTCATCAGGTTTGTCAGGGTGCCGTCCTTCAAAATGGAGATCATTTGGTCCATTCTTCGTTTGGTTCAGGAAGGCCAGTTCATGACGACCATAGACCTGAAGGACGCTTATCTTCATGTTCCTATTCACAGGGATCATCAAAAGTTTATGAGATTGGCTTTTCTAGACAAACATTTTCAGTTTGTGGCTCTTCCGTTTGGCCTTGCCACAGCTCCCAGAATTTTCACAAAAGTTCTGGGGGCTCTCTTGGCAGTGATCAGGTCTCTGGGAATTGCAGTGGCACCTTACTTAGACAACATTCTGGTTCAGGCACCATCTTTTCAACTAGCAAGCTCCCAACAGAGATCTTGTTATCTTTTCTATGTTCCCATGGATGGAAATTGAATCTGGGAAAGAGTTCCCTTGTTCCAGCTACAAAGGTGGTGTTCTTAGGGACTATAATAGATATTCCTATCTATGAAGATTTTTCTGACGGAGGTCAGGAAATCCAAACTTCTCTCTGCTTGCCTCTCTCTTCAGTCTACTGTTCGGCCATCTGTAGCCTAAGTATGGAAGTAATTGGTTTGATGGTCGCTTCCATGGACATCATTCCCTTTGCTCTATTCCATACGAGAGCTCTGCAATTTTGCATGCTCAAGCAATGGAACGGAAACCATTTGGATCTGTCCCAGAGGATAGATCTAGACATGTTATCAAAAGACTCTCTTCTGTGGTTGTTTTCTTAGGAACATCTGTCTCAGGGCACATGCTTTCAGAGACCTTCTTGGGTGATCATGACCACGGATGCCAGCCGGCTGGGCTGGGGAGCAGTCTGGGACTTGTTAAGGGCGCAGGGGTTATGGACTCGGGAGGAGTCTGCTCTTCCCATAAACATCTTGGAGTTGAGAGCAATTTACAATTCTCTGATAGCTTGGCCTCAGTTGGCTTTAGCCCGATTTATCAGATTTCAGTCGGACAATATCACCTCTGTGGCTTACATCAACCACCAGGGAGGAACTCGGAGTTCCTTAGCCATGAGGGAGGTGGCTCGGATTATTCAGTGGTGCGGAAGTTCCTGATTGTTGTCTATCTGCAATCCACATTCCAGGAGTGGACAACAGGGAAGCGGATTGTCTGAGCAGACAGACATTTCATCCCGGGGAGTGGGCTCTCCATCTGGAGGTGTTCGAGGTTAACCCTCAAGTGGGGGGTGCCAGAGTTGGATCTGATGGCGTTTCGGCAGAACGCAAAGCTTCCAAGGTACGGTTCAAGGTCAAGAGATCCGCAGGCAGCTCTGATAAATGCTCTGGCGGTGCTTTGGGGGTTCGGTCTAGTTTATCTGTTTCCTCCGTTTGCTCTTCTTCCACGAGTCATTGCTCGTATCAAACAGGAGAGAGTGTCAGTTATTCTAATAGCTCCGGCATGGCCTTGTAGGATTTGGTATGCAGACCTAGTGAACATGTCATCTCTGCCTCCTTGGAGGCTGCCTTCTAACGCAGGGTCTTTTCTTCCATCCAAATCTCGTTTCTCTGAAACTGACTGCTTGGAGATTGAAAGCTTAGTTTTCTCTAAGCTTGGTTTTTCTGAATCGGTCATTGAGACCATGATTCAATCTCGCAAGCCTGTTACTTGGAAAATTTACCATAAGGTATGGCGTAAATACCTTCATTGGTATAAATCTAATGGCTACTCTTGGAGTAGGGTTAGGATTCCTAGAGTTTTGTCTTTTCTCCAGAATGGTCTGGAGAAGGGGTTGTCAGTCAGTACTCTAAAGGATCAAATTTATGTTTTATCTATTCTGTTGCATAAGCATTTGGCGGTCATGCCAGATGTTCAATCTTTTTGTCAGGCCTTGGTCAGAATCAAGCCTGTGTTTAAGTCGGTTACTCCTCATTGGAGTCTTAATCTTGTTCTTAAGGTTTTGCAGCAGGCTCCATTGGAGCCAGTGCATTCCATAGATATTATATTGTTATCTTGGAAGGTTTTGTTTCTTCTTGCCATTTATTCTGTAAGGATAGTTTCGGAATTCTCAGCTTTGCAGTATGATTCTCCTTACCTTATCTTTCATGCGGATAAGGTGGTCCTACGTACTTTGTTTTCTTCCTAAAGTGGTTTTGGTTAGGAATATTAATCAGGAAAGTGTTGTTCCTTCTCTCTGTCCCAGTTCTTCTTCTCATAAGGAGCGTCTGTTGCACAACTTGGGTATAGTGCATGCTTTAAAATTCTATTTACAGGCGACTAAGGATTTTCACCAGTCTTCTGCCCTTTTTGTTTGTTTCTCTGGAAAGCGTAAGGGTTAGAAGGCTACTGCTACTTCTCTTTCCTTTTGGTTGAGAAGTAGGATTCGTTTTGCTTATGAGACTGCTGGACAGCAGCCTCCTGAGAGAATTACAGCTCATTCCACTAGGGCTGTGTCGTCTTCTTGGGCTTTCAAGAATGAAGCTTCTGTAGAACAGATTTGCAAGGCTCTCTGAACACTTTTTCAAAATTTTATAAATTTGATACTTTTGCCTCAGTTGAGGCTTCTTTTGGGAGGAAGGTTCTTTAAGTGGTGGTGCCTTCTGTTTAGGTCCACCTGTCTTTTCCCTCCCTAGTCATCTGTGTCCTCTAGCTTGGGTATTGGTTCCCACTAGTAATTGATGATGTTGTGGACTCACCATATCTTAGGAAAGAAAACATAATTTATGCTTACATGATAAATGTATTTCTTTCCGGATATGGTGAGTCCACGACCCCACCCTTATATTTAAGACAGTTATTTTTTACTAAACCTCAGGCACCTCTACACCTTTGTTTTATTCCTTTTTCCATTTCCCTTCAGTCGAATGACTGGGGATTATGGGAAGGCTTTGCTGTGGTGCTCTTTGCCGCCTTCTGCTGGTCAGGAGAGATATTCCCACTAGTAATTGATGACGCTGTGGACTCACCATATCCGGAAAGAAAGAAATTTATCAGGTAAGCATAAATTATGTTTTTGCAACATTGTTTGTAGCAGAGTTATACATTATTGCAAAAACTGCTGCCATAAAGTGCTAAAGATATGTGGTTATGAGGTCCTATGGGCCTTCATTGATTTACCCTTCAACAAAGGATACCAACAAAACAATGGCAATTCGATAATAGGAGTAAATTGGAAAGTTGCTTAACATTGCATGTTCTATCTAAACCATGAAGATTATTTTTTGACATTACTCTCCCTTTAAACTTTCACTTATTTGTTACGTGAGATTTTAGACCTCTGGGGGATGGTTATTTTGGGCTGTTTCTCAAGAGTCTAGGTAGCTTCCATGTTCCTAGGACACCATCTCATAAAATTCCTCAGGGAACTCCGGAAGGAAAGTTTCCGTCCTGGATACAAGCTGTAAGGTAAAGGAAAGCAGATCGGAATAATGATTTAATGTGTGAATATTATATAATTTGCCTTTTATTAATGCATCATATACTGTATATGGTTAAACTGTGTATAATATCATTACTACATTAACAGATGCTTTTTCTGCTATGCACTTTAAAGGGCCATGATACCCAAATGTTGAAACACTTGAAAGTGATGCAGCATAGCTCTAAAAAGCTGACTAGAAAAGATCACCTGAACATCTCTATGTAAAAAAAGAAAGATATTTTACCTCAAAAGTTCCTCAGTAGCCACATCCCATTGTAAAGGACTTCTAAGCAGCAAATCAGTATGTCTGTCCCGGGACAGCTAAGGGATTGAGCCTTGTGCACTCTCATGTTATTTCCCTATTCAGTTTAAGGAAGTTTACTATGCAATATCATGAGAGTTAAGTGAAATCTCATGACATCACAGTAAAAGAGTTTATGACCACAGCACTGCTGATGCTGATTGGCTGCTGTTCATTTCTTCATTTTTTTTTTTTTTTTTACCTGCAGCTGGGCAGCAGCTGAAGTATAACTTTTTACGCAGAACTTACTCTGCTGAGCTGAGGAGATTGTGAGGTAAAATATTTTCCTTTTGTACATAGAGATGCTCAGGTGATATTTTCCTGTCAGCTTTTTACAGTTATACTGCATCAGTTTCAAGTGATTTAGCATATGAGTATTATGTCCCTTACAGCATTAAAAATTACTATAACATATTAAGGAATCATCTTGAGTATTGTGTACTAATATGGAGGACATATCTCCAGAAGGATATAAATAAACTGGAATCTTTTCCAAGGAGGGCTGCTAAAAGGGTTCATGGTCTAAAAAATAAAACTGATAAAGAGCATCTCAATGACCTAAATATGTATAGTTTAGAAGACAGACAGAAGAGAGGTGATTTGATAGTAACTTTCAAGTATATTAAGGGACATAAAGCTGAAGCTGAAAGTATTTTTCACATAAAAGAGAACAAATATCATTATCTCAAGCTGAAGGGTAGCAGGTTCAGGAGTAATTTACAGTAGCACTTCTTCACAGAAGGGGTGGTTGATTCATGGAATAAACTTACATTAGAGGTGGACTGGTAATGACAAACACTTTGGGGGGTCTTCAAGAATGCCTAGGATAAGCATAAGGTTATCCTACAATTGAATTAAGCTTACACTTATAGGAAATATGGGCAAACCAAATGTGCTTATGGTTCTTATCTGCCATCAGATTTATGTTTCTATGAATTTCCAGGTCATCTTTGTTCCAACTTAACACAAAGGTACCAAAGCTATTTAACAAAAAATTGCATCCAGCCTCCACACCCTAGCACATCACCCTTCACCACACACTGACACAGTACTTATGTTTTACCCATACAAGCATACACTGAGGCAGCTAAGTATTTTGTATATTATTTCAAATACATTTCAGCAACCAAAACAACTATATTATCACTTTCCCATTTATCATTCTGCTGTTCTGCGTTCTGTCAATATTGTGTAATATATGTGTGCACCAAACTGTACTTTACTCACTGCTCAGTGGGTGCAGAGCCACCATCCCTATTGCAAAGGGTATAAATACATTAGCAAATACTCTATAGATTTTTATTGGTGTATAGCAACCATAATGAGCATATACAGTATATGTTTATATTTATCTTTAAATAAAGGTGTGCAGTTACATTGCTTGTTCTGAGTTCTGTCATCTTACATTCTCTTTGCTCTACATCCTTCAGTAACACCCACTGTCCCACTTCCAGTGTTCCAATGTCCACTGTATTTGGTAACTTCCAGTCCAGGACCTCACTGGCAATTAAAGCCAACAAAAGAAAATAAAACCAAACTATATAAACTAATATTATTATTACCAATTTCTAGAAACTTATATCGGAGATTGTTATGATTTTAGGGTGTGTGGTATTTACATTATTCTACAGATGTCTGTGGTCCATGATATAATAACATTATACTTCAACAAAGTGTTATTTCTGTGTTAATAGAAAACTAGAAAGAAGAAATCAAAAAACTTTTAACCCTTGATTGAAAAAATAGACAGGGAATTCAGCACACTTAAATTCAAGTAAGACCAATACTCGGTTTTTATTAATCAAAATATGATGCACACAGGAGTAGAACACACATACATAAAAAACACACATTAAAATTTTAAACAATCGAACTCATTCCGGTAGCTGAAAAGTCTCTGTAAAGTTCACAGTTTTAACCACATTTGGTGGGCATCCCCTTGTTCCAACAATCATCCAAATTCAGGTTAAATTAGTTCATGCATGAAAGCCGGCAAGCTTGTTATATACACCGCAGTGTTAGCAAGATTAGAGATTTGGAAAAAGCAGCCAATATTCCACAATTGATGCAGTTGCAACTGATAGATACAAAGTAGCAAGTGGATTATGTTAGCGTGTGTGCAGGCAAAGCAGAATCAATCAAGCCAAAGTTTTGTACAGTATCTCCTCCAAACAGACATACAGATCAACAGGGATACAAAATGTGGGGCTTACGTGGTTACTCTCCTCTGATATACAGAAAATTTCCTCCCATGTACCACCAGATCAGCATGGCTTTGACCACAGCTTTCACCGCACTTAAAGAGACACTGAACCCACATTTTTTCTTTCTTTCATGTAATTAGCAAGAGTCCATGAGCTAGTGACGTATGGGATATACATTCCTACCAGGAGGGGCAAAGTTTCCCAAACCTTAAAATGCCTATAAATACACCCCTCACCACACCCACAATTCAGTTTTTACAAACTTTGCCTCCGATGGAGGTGGTGAAGTAAGTTTGTGCTAGATTCTACGTTGATATGCGCTCTGCAGCAAGTTGGAGCCCGGTTTTCCTCTCAGCGTGCAGTGAATGTCAGAGGGATGTGAGGAGAGTATTGCCTATTTGAATGCAGTGATCTCCTTCTACGGGGTCTATTTCATAGGTTCTCTGTTATCGGTCGTAGAGATTCATCTCTTACCTCCCTTTTCAGATCGACGATATACTCTTATATATACCATTACCTCTGCTGATTCTCGTTTCAGTACTGGTTTGGCTTTCTGCAAACATGTAGATGAGTGTCCTGGGGTAAGTAAATCTTATTTTCTGTGACACTCTAAGCTATGGTTGGGCACTTTATTTATAAAGTTCTAAATATATGTATTCAAACATTTATTTGCCTTGACTCAGAATGTTCAACATTCCTTATTTTTCAGACAGTCAGTTTCATATTTGGGATAAATGCATTTGTTTCAATCATTTTTTTCTTACCTTAAAAAATTTGACTTTTTCCCTGTGGGCTGTTAGGCTCGCGGGGGCAGAAAATGCTTCATTTTATTGCGTCATTCTTGGCGCAGACTTTTTTGGCGCAAAATTTTTTTTTTCTGTTTCCGGCGTCATACGTGTCGCCGGAAGTTGCGTCATTTTTTGACGTTTTTTTGCGTCAAAAATGTCGGCGTTCCGGATGTGGCGTCATTTTTGGCGCCAAAAGCATTTAGGCGCCAAATAATGTGGGCGTCTTTTTTGGCGCTAAAAAATATGGGCGTCATTTTTGTCTCCACATTATTTAAGTCTCTTTATTTATTGCTTCTGGTTGCTAGAAGCTTGTTCACTGGCATTTTTTTCCCATTCCTGAAACTGTCATTTAAGGAATTTGATCAATTTTGCTTTATATGTTGTTTTTTTCTTTTACATATTGCAAGATGTTCCACGTTGCATCTGAGTCAGAAGATACTTCAGGAAAATCACTGCACAGTGCTGGAGCTACCAAGCTAAGTGTATCTGCTATAAACTTTTGGTATCTGTTTCTCCAGCTGTTATTTGTATTGCATGTCATGTCAAACTTATTAATGCAGATAAAATTTCCTTTAGTACTGTTACATTACCTGTTGCTGTTCCGTCAACATCTAATTTTCAGAGTGTTCCTGATAACATAAGAGATTTTATTTTTTAAATCCATTAAGAAGGCTATGTCTGTTATTTCTCCTTCTAGTATACATAAAAGTCTTTTAAAACTTCTCTTTTTTCAGATGAATTTTTAAATGAACATCATCATTCTGATACTGATAATGGTTCTTCTGGTTCAGAGGTTTCTGTCTCAGAGGTTGATGCTGATAAATCTTTGTATTTGTTCAAGATGGAATTTATTCGTTCTTTACTTAAAGAAGTGTTATTTGCATTAGAAATAGAGGATTCTGGTCCTCTTGATACTAAATGTAAACGTTTAAATAAGGTTTTTAAATCTCCTGTAGTTATTCCAGAAGTGTTTTATCTCCCTGATGCTATTTCTGAAGTAATTTCCAGGGAATGGAATAATTAGGGTAATTTATTTACTCCTTCTAGACGTTTAAGCAAATTATATCCTGTGCCATCTGACAGATTAGAGTTTTTTGGGACAAAAATCCCTAAGGTTATGGGGCTGTCTCTACTCCTGCTAATGTACTACTATTCCTACGGCAGATAGTACTTCATTTAAGGATCCTTTAGATAGGAAAATTGAATCCTTTCTAAGAAAAGCTTACTTATGTTCAGGTAATCTTCTTAGACCTGCTATATTTTTAGCGGATGTTGCTGCAGCTTCAACTTTTTGGTTAGAAGCTTTAGCGCAACAAGTAACAGATCATAATTTTATAGCATTATTATTATTATTCTATAACATGCTAATAATTTTATTGGTGATACCATCTTTTGATATCATTAGAGTTGATGTCAGGTATATGTCTCTAGCTATTTTAGCTAGAAAAGCTTTATGGATTAAACTTGGAATGCTGACATGTCTTCTAAGTCAACTTTGCTTTCCCTTTCTTTCCAGGGTAAATAATCATTTTCGTTCCTTTCCTCACAACAAGGAACAAAAGCCTGATCCTTCATCCTCAGGAGCGGTATCAGTTTAGAAACTATTTCCAGTTTGGAATATATCCAAGCCTTATAGAAACCTATAGCCAGCTCCTAAATACCTATGAAGGTGCGGCCCTTATTCCAGCTCAGCTGGTATGGGGCAGATTACGTTTTCTTCAATTTGGATCAATTCCGTTCTTAATCTCTGGTTTCAGAAACATTGTTTCAGAAAGGTACAGAATTGGCTTCAAGTTAAGGCCTCCTGCTAAGAGATTCTTTTCTTTCCCGTGTCCCAGTTAACACAGCAAAGGCTCAGCATTTCTGAAATGTGTTTCAGATCTAGAGTTGGCTGGAGTATTTATGCCAGTTCCAGTTCTGGAACAGGGGCTGGGGTTTTATTTTATCTCTTCATTGTACCAAAGAAGGTCAATTCCTTCAGACCAGTTCCGGATCTATCATTATTGAATCGTTATGTTAGGATACCAACATTCAAGATGGTTTCTGTAGGACTATCCTGCCTTTTGTTTAGCAAGGGCATTATAGGTCTACAATAGATTTACAGGATGTGTATCTGCATATTCCGATTCATCCAGATCACTTTTAGTGTCTGAGATTCTCTTTTTAGACAAGCATTACCAGTTTTGTGGCTCTACCGTTTGGCCTAGCCTCAGTTCCAAGAATTTTTTTCAAAGGTTCTCGGAGCCCTTCTTTCTGTAATCAGAGAATAGGTTTTTGGTATTTCCTTATTTGGACGATATCTTGGTACTTGCTCAGTCTTCTCATTTTCGAAGAATCTCATACGAATCGACTTGTGTTGTTTCTTCAAGTTCATGGTTGGAGGATCAATTTACCAATCAGTTCATTGATTCCTCAGACAAGGATAACCTTTTTAGGTTTCTAGATAAATTCAGTGTCTATGACTCTGTCCTTGTCAGACAAGAGAAGTTTAACATTGATATCAGCTTGTCAAAACCTTCAGTCACAATCATTCCCTTTGGTAGCCTTATGCATGGAAATGTTGGGTCTTAGGACTGCCGCATCAGATGCGATCTCCTTTGCTCGTTTTCACATGCGACCTCTTCAGCTCTGTATGCTGAACCAATGGTGCAGGGATTACTCAAAGATATCTCAATTAATATCTTTAAACCGATTTTACGACACTCTCTGACATGGTGGACAGATCACCATCGTTCAGTTCAGGGGGCTTCTTTGTTCTTCCGACCTGGACTATAATCTCAACAGATGCAAGTCTTACAGGTTGGGGAGCTGTGTGGGGGTATCTGACGGCACAAGGGGTTTGGGAATCTCAGGAGGTGAGATTTCCGATCAATATTTTGGAACTCCGTGCAATTTTCAGAACTCTTCAGTCTTGGCCTCTTTTGAAGAGAGAGTTGTTCATTTGTTTTCAGATAGACAATGTCACAACTGTGGCATACATCAATCATCAAGGAGGGACTCACAGTCCTCTGGCTATGAAAGAAGTATCTCGAATTTTAGTTTGGGCGGAATCCAGCTCCTGTCTAATCTCTGCGGTTCATATCCCAGGTATGGACAATTGGAAAGCGGATTATCTCAGTCGCCAAACGTTGCATCCGGGCGAATGGTCTCTTCACCCAGAGGTATTTCTTCAGATTGTTCAAATGTGGGAACTTCCAGAAATAGATCTGATGGCTTCTCATCTAAACAAGAAACTTCCCAGGTATCTGTCCAGATCCCGGGATCCTCAGGCGGAGGCAGTGGATGCATTATCACTTCCTTGGAAGTATCCTCCTGCCTATATCTTTCCGCTTCTAGTTCTTCTTCCATGAGTAATCTCCAAGATTCTGAAGGAATGCTCGTTTGTTCTGCTGGTAGCTCCGGCATGGCCTCACAGGTTTTGGTATGCGGATCTTGTCCGGATGGCCTCTTGCCAACCGTGGACTCTTCCGTTAAGACCAGACCTTTTGTCTCAAGGTCCTTTTTTCCATCAGGATCTGAAATCCTTAAATTTAAAGGTATGGAGATTGAACGCTTGATTCTTGGTCAAAGAGGTTTCTCTGACTCTGTGATTAATACTATGTTACAGGCTCGTAAATCTGTATCCAGAGAGATATATTATAGAGTCTGGAAGACATATTTCTTGGTGTCTTTCTCATCATTTTTCTTGGCATTCTTTTAGAATACCGAGAATATTTCAGTTTCTTCAGGATGGTTTAGATAAGGGTTTGTCCGCAAGTTCCTTGAAAGGTCAAATCTCTGCTCTTTTTGTTCTTTTTCACAGAAAGATTGCTATTCTTCCTGATATTCATTGTTTTGTACAAGCTTTGGTTCGTATAAAGCCTGTCATTAAGTCAATTTCTCCTCCTTGGAGTTTGAATTTGGTTCTGGGGGCTCTTCAAGCTCCTCCATTTGAACCTATGCATTCATTGGATATTAAATTACTTTCTTGGAAAGTTTTGTTCCTTTTGGCCATCTCTTCTGCCAGAAGAGTTTCTGAATTATCTGCTCTTTCTTGTGAGTCTCCTTTTCTGATTTTTCATCAGGATAAGGCGGTGTTGCGAACTTCTTTTGAATTTTTACCTAAGTTGTGAATTCCAACAACATTAGTAGAGACATTGTGGTTCCTTCATTATGTCCTAATCCTAAGAATTCTAAGGAGAAATCGTTGCATTCTTTGGATGTTATTAGAGCTTTGAAATATTATGTTGAAGCTACTAAGTCTTTCCGAAAGACTTCTAGTTTATTTGTTATCTTTTCCGGTTTTAGAAAGGCCAGAAAACTTCTGCCATTTCTTTGGCATCTTGGTTGAAATCTTTAATTCATCTTGCCTATGTTGAGTCGGGTAAGACTCCGCCTCATAGGATTACAGCTCATTCTACTAGGTCAGTTTCTACTTCCTGGGCGTTTAGGAATGAAGCTTCGGTTGATCAGATTTGCAAAGCGGCAACTTGGTCCTCTTTGCATACTTTTACCAAATTCTACCATTTTGTTGTATTTTCTTCTTCTGAAGCAGTTTTTGGTAGAAAAGTACTTCAGGCAGCGGTTTCAGTTTGAATCTTCTGCTTATGTTTTTCATTAAACTTTATTTTGGGTGTGGATTATTTTCAGCAGGAATTGGCTGTCTTTATTTTATCCCTCCCTCTCTAGTGACTCTTGTGTGGAAAGATCCACATCTTGGGTAGTCATTATCCCATACGTCACTAGCTCATGGACTCTTGCTAATTACATGAAAGAAAACATAATTTATGTAAGAACTTACCTGATAAATTCATTTCTTTCATATTAGCAAGAGTCCATGAGGCCCGCCCTTTTTTGTGGTGGTTATGATTTTTTTGTATAAAGCACAATTATTCCAATTCCTTATTTTATATGCTTTCGCACTTTTTTCTTATCACCCCACTTCTTGGCTATTCGTTAAACTGAATTGTGGGTGTGGTGAGGGGTGTATTTATAGGCATTTTAAGGTTTGGGAAACTTTGCCCCTCCTGGTAGGAATGTATATCCCATACGTCACTAGCTCATGGACTCTTGCTAATATGAAAGAAATGAATTTATCAGGTAAGTTCTTACATAAATTATGTTTTTGTGATTCAGATAGTGCAGGAAATTTTTTTTTTTTTTTCCAAACAAGCTTTATTAAGTGAATATCGAAGCATAACAATAATAAAGAACCATACAATTTTGTGTAGTTAGCAAGATTATGTATACCTATTTGTCTAAGACAAGAAGTGCCGAATGAGTCTTATGAAAAAGTCCTTTGCAGGACAAAAAGTCTTTTAGGGGACCCTGCTGAAGATCCGCCTGGATACATTCCATGCCTATAATCTTAATGTCTCTCTTGTCCTTAAAGTGCAGGAAATTTTAAGCAACTTTCTAATTTACTCCTATTAAATGTTCTTATTCTCTTGGTATCTTTATTTGAAATGCAAGAATGTAAGTTTAGATGCCGGCCCATTTTTGGTGAACAACCTGGGTTGTCCTTGCTGATTGGTGGATAAATTCATCCACCAATCAAAAAGTGCTGTCCAGAGTGCTGAACCAAGAAAAAAAGCTTAGATGCCTTATTTTTCAAATAAAGATAGCAAGAAAATGAAGAAAAATTGATAATAGGAGTAAATTAGAAAGTTGCTTAAAATTGCATGCTCTATCTAAATCACAAAAGAAAAAATTTGGGTTCAGTGTCCCTTTAAGGTCAGTTACCTTCGCAGCTGATGCATCACGGCTTCTGCCGTGTTGCCTGTTCTTTCGATCCTTTTGTCAGTGGTAAGTACTTTATACCTTTTGGTTTGAACAGCTTGATCTTCGCTACAGCTTGACTCCGGGGTGCCTTTTAGCAAGTGTCTAAGCTACAGTGTTCACTGCTCACCCGGTCAAAGGAAAACTTCTTTGTAGCAGACCTGCACGCTCGACTACCAGAAGAGGAGGTCTATTGCTGTTTACTTTTGCTGACGCGTGTTTCACCCATAATGCTTTTTGTGAGTTTAGGCTTCGTCAGGGCTACTGGTTGTTAGGATTTCACAGCCTTTATTGCATTTCTTGAGGCTCCGCCCATTATGTTACATTCATGCAATCAACTTATAAGATTCATTACTTTTCAAAAATATATGTATGGAGTTTAATTGGTTCTGAGAACACTGGCGTTCCTTTTCAACTAAAGATACATTTACAAAAACTGTTGCATTTTAGCTCAGTATACATCTATACATATTGAAACTTCTATCTTTAGCATCATTTTTATTTATTATCACTGCCTCATTAGGCTGTATACTTGTTATATTTCTAGTATCATTACAACAAGGTACTTTTTCTCTAGTTATAACATTGTAAAAGCATAGCTGGACAGATAGCTCAGCATGCTAAGGCAATGTGGCTGAGCTCTGTAGCAAACCAAGGGTTGCAGGTTCAATCCCCGGTGAGTTCCACTCAGCCTTTCATCCTTCCAAGGTCGATAAAATGAGCAGCGCCTTGAGACCCTTACGGGTGATTAGCCGCACTTTACAAGTACCCAATACATACATGCAACGCTCGCAGAATAATTACTGTATTTGATTCCTACACTGTTCCTTTTCTCTTAGGGATTCCAGCTAAGGGATTTTGATTCCAACTTAGTCACTATATAAGTCACTAAGTCAAATTAGGGGGCCTATCTATCAAGCTCCGTATGGAGCTTGTGGGCCCGTGTTTCTGGCGAGCCTTCAGACTCGCCAGAAACACCAGTTATGAAGCAGCGGTCTAAAGACCACTGCTCCATAACCTGTCCGCCTGCTCTGATTTACACCCCTTGCTAGCGTGAATCTGCAGGGGGCGGCATTGCACCAGCAGTTCACAAGAGCTGCTGGTGCAATGCTGAATGCTGAGAGCGTATTGCTCTCAGCATTCAGCGAGGTCTGTCGGACCTGATCTGCTGATCAGATCATATCAGACAGGCCTTTCATAAATAGGCCCCTAGGTCTTGAAAAACGTCAATCTTACAGAAAGCTTCCAAATTAAATTTTTTTGTTTAATCCTAAAGGGAATAGAGTCTGCAAGGTGAACATCCATCTAGATTATTTTTGTAAAAGGCATTTGTCCTTATCTCCTCCTCTCCCTTATGTTATGCCTTTACTAATTCCCACTATTCTTAAACAGTCAGGGTTTGCTTCATGAGAGTCTGAAAAATGTCGTGCTACACTAGTATCTCGTCTAAATTGTATATAATACATTATATACCTTATTTGAGAATGTTCATTTCTCCATAAAGCAAATCTTCGCTATCCATTTTTCTTGCCCTCGCTCTTGCTCTTTTTATTCCTTTTTTAGAGTACCCTCATTTTAGAAATTTGTTTTCCATGAGCTCAGCATGCTGCTCAAATTTTGAGTGTGATGAACAGTTTCTTCTTAGACGAGGAAACTGGCCAAATGGTATCCCATTTTTTGTTGATGATGGATGTGCACTTGTTGCTTCTAACAGGCTATTGATAGCCGTAGATTTCCTATAATTCTCTGTAGTTAGTTTTTTAGTTGATTTTTATATCTAGGAAGTTCAACTCCTTTTCACTTGCCTCACATGTGAGAAAAATATTCCTGTCATTTTTATTTAAAATATTTACAAAATCTCCAAGTTTTTCAATCTGTCCATTCCAGAGGACTAGGATGTCGTCCACATATCTTATCCAGAGATCTACATGTTTGTCTACAATCATGTCTCCATGTGTGCCAAACACCTCCATCTCCTATGCCCCCAAGTGGAGGCATGCATAAGTGGGTGCACAAACCGCACACATCGCTGTCTCTTTTAACTGGCGGTATAGTTGCTTGTTAAACATGTTAGTCAAGACAAACCTCAAAAGATTTAGGACAAACTCAGTATGTTTCCTATACTCTAGTCTACACCATGAGCCTCCAGGAAATGGCCAGCTGCTTTTAAGTCCACTTCATGTGGGATGGATGCATACAAACTTTCCACATCCATGGAGACTAGGAGGCCAATTTAACAAAGGTCTTGCAGACCTGATCTGACAGTGCGGATCAGGTCTGCAAGACCTCGCTGAATGCGGAGAGCAAAACGCTCTCCGTATTCAGCATTGCACCAGCAGCTCACAAGAGCTGCTGGTGCAACACCGCCCCCTGCAGACTCGCGGCCAATCGGCCGCCAGCAGGGGGGTGTTAATCAACCCAATTGTACTCTTCGGGTTGAATTCCGGCAATTCCTGTCCGCCTCATCAGAGCAGGCGGATATGGTTATGGAGCAGCGGTCTTTAAACTGCTGCTTCATAACTGCTGTTTCTGGAGAGTCTTCAGACTCGCCAGAAACAGGGCCCTTCAAGCTCCATACGGAGCTTGATAAATGGGCCTTTAGTACTGTTTCCTCTGTAATTGTTAATCCATCAAGTTTTTTAAGGAAGTTTAATGTGTCTTTAACATAGGAAGGAAGAGTTACGAGGTGGGGTCTTAGGAATTCATCAACATAGTTTCCTATCTTTTCTGTGAGGCTTCCAATGCCAGAGAAAATCGGACGTCCTCGTGTTCTTATGCAGTTTAGGAATTGTATAAAAAAATGGAGTTACAGGAAATTCATTCAACATAAATTTTGATTTTGCATCATTTAACATCCTATAAAGCTCTGATTTAACCTTTTATATTGGATTTAATCTTAGTTTTTCATACTGTGTTTTATCATTCAATTGTCGTTTGATCTCATTTACATACAGCCTCTCATCCATCAGGACTAAGTTCCCTCCCTTGTCCGCTGGCTTGATGATCAGATTAGGTGTTTTTATCATATTCGTAAGGGAATTTCTTTCTGACCTAGATAAATTGTCATTTACTACCAAATTCACAGGCACTCTGTCTAGGTCTCTTTCCACTGCCTTCACAACGTACTGTACATCTGGAATCAGAGACAGAGACCACATGTATGAAAATGTATCCTCTGTCTGTGAGGCCCCTGAAACCGGCTGATATTTGCCTAAGGTTTGTGATAGCACAATTTTCCTTCCAAATAGGTGAAGGACTTTTAAGGCCTCAAATTTATCTAGTTTGTTTGTTGGGCAGAATGTTAGCCCTTTTTTTCAGGAGACTCACATTAGAGGAATTTAAGACATAGGATAAATTTACAATTTGCATTTCCTCCTCTGGACTATCTACAATTCCTTTTGTTGTGCTCTCCTCTGCCGTCTCATGTTATGGTTTGTAAAGCCTCTCCCCATTCTGTACTGTCTTGTTTGGTATCTCCTGTCTTGGGGGTATTTATTTGGATGATCTGAATCTCTTCCTGCCCACCCTCCTCCTCCGCCTCCTACTCCGTTGTTCCTCCCACCTCCTTTGTTCTGGCCAGGTCCTAAGTTGTCTTTTGATCTATTGTCCTCACCTTCTATATCTGAGGTGTCTGTTCCTGAGTCATTCGACCCCTTTTCAGTCTTATAGATAAAAACATTATTTTTTCTATAATCTTCCTGGTCTCTACAGAGTTTTCTACATTTCTTTGCTTTAATTTCTACTTGGATCTTACCTATATAGTTTTTGGTTTCTCAAAATTGGGATCTTTCTTAAAACTATTTACTTTTTTGAGGGCTTCTTCAACTTCAGTTTTGTTTTATCCATTCTTATCTGATTTCTATTCACTAACATTTCCATTAGTTCTAGAGAAAATTAAGATAACTTGTCATTCCATTCCTCTAGAAATTCTTCCCCTCCTTCTTCTTCTCTTGTGTTACAACCTTGGACTAGTTTGAATGGAATGATTTTTACTGATGTAATTATTTAAACTTGAGTTCTCGGCCCTGTGTGAATAGGTTAAAGTATAGTCTGCACTGGGTGAGTCCCATGTGCTGTTGCTTATTTAAATGCTTAATATGTATTGGGGTTAGATGGCGGCAGTGTGATGTATGGTCGGTACAGTGTGCTGTAAGTCAAAGGTCACAGTATGATGCAGGTTTGTTGTGTTGTAGGTGGTTGGGAGCAGGAAGTTACAGGTGAATGCATGTACAACATGCTCTTGCTGCATTGTGCTGGTGGTGATGGTTGAAATAAATATATATGAATATGAATATCACTTTACACATAGTAGCATGCAGCCAGTGTCAGGTTAAATAATTTGACTAAATATTAGAATAAAACTGTAGTACATCATATAGAAACATAGATTTTGATGACAAAAAAAATCATAGGCTGAACAAGTCTGCTCAAAATTTCCTAAAAGTATCAACTTTTCTAGTTCATTTGACAGGCTTATGCTTTTTCCAAGCATTCTTAAAGTCCCCCTCACTGTCATTACCATGTCCAATGGTAGTTTATTCAATGAATCAACCGCCCTTTCAGTGAAGAAGTGTTTCCACAAATTACTCCTGAATCTACTAAACTTCAGCTTGAGATCATGACCCCTTCTTCTTGAATTTTTCATTTTATGAAAAATACTCACCACCTCAGCTTTAGTAAGTCCTTTAATATACTTATAAATTACTATCAAATCAACTCTTCCCCTTCTCTCATCTACGCTATACATATTTAGGTTACTCACTGTAAGAAAACCAGTGACCTTTTTTCTCAAGGAAAGCTTAGTCTGAGCACAGGCCACTAAAAGTGACTGTAAGAGAGAAAAGGATATCTATCTATCCACAACTGTACCCTAAAAATACCTCTCATCAAAACATTTCTCTGACCCAGTAGAACAGTGCAGCCATGTTTAAAACCCTCATATCATCTCTAGGAACCTTTACCCTCACACTGTCTCTAGGTAAGTGTCTAATTACTTCTTCTCCTTCCACTCTCCCTGCCCATGGGAATGCATGTCCAAGAATAAGCACGGCTGCAGCAGGGCTGTTTACACCAAGTTGGAAACTTAAAGGAATATTGTTCTCAAAATATAGCTATCATCCATATAAAAGTATAACATGTACACATGCCAAAATAGTTCAATTTTGCCTGCAAAAAGAGCTTATGAAATTAAAATAGAAACTGAAGTATTGGTTTTGTATTTCTTACAAATCTTTAGTGGCTATTAAAGGGATAGTAAAGTCCAAATTAAACTTTCATGATTTAGATAGGGCATGACATGGTAAACAACTTTCTAATTTACTTTTATCATCAAATTTGCTTTGTTCTCTTGTTATTCTTAGTTGAAGGCTAATGCTAGGTAGGCTCATATGCTAATGTCTAAGCCCTTGAAGGCCTCCTCTAATTTGAATGCATTTGACAGTTTTTCACAGCTAGAGGGTGTTAGTTCATGTGTTTCAAATAGATAACACTGTGCTCATGCACGTAAAGTTATTTAAGAGTCAGCACTAATTGCCTGAAATGCAAATCTGTCAAAAGATCTGAGATAAGGAGGCAGTAGCAGAAGCATAGATACAAGGTAATTACAGAGGTAAAAAGTATATTAATATAACTGTGTTGGTTATGCAAAACTGGGGAATGGTAAATAAACGGATTAGCTATCGGCTAGATTACGAGTTGTGCGTTAAGATGAAAAAGCAGCGTTAACAGGTCCTAACGCTTCTTTTTCACTACCGCTGCTATTACGAGTCTTGCAGGTTTAGGGGCACCGCACACTTTCTTGGCCTTACCGCAAACCAACTTACTTAAACTTTGTAAACCCTTTTTTGTATGGGACTTCCATAGCGCTGGTATTACGAGTCTGTCCTGGGAGGCCAAAAAGTGAGCGGTACACCCTATACCTCCAAGATCCGTAACGCATTCTAAAGTCAGTAGTTATGAGTTTTACACTACAACGTTGTAGCATAAAACTCATAACTAAAGTGCTAAAAAGTACACTAACACCCATAAACTACCTATTAACCCCTAAACCGAGGCCCTCACGCATCGCAAACACCATAATAAAATTTTTAACCCCTAATCTGCCGCTCCGGACATCACCGCCACTATAATAAACATATTAACCCCTAAACCGCCGCACTCCCGCCTCGCAAACACTAGTTAAATATTATTAACCCCTAATCTGCCACCCCTAACATCGCCACCACCTACATTATACTTATTACCCCTAATCTGCCGTCCCCAACGTCACCACCACTATATTAAATGTATTAACCCCTAAATCTAAGTCTACCCCTAACCCTAACACCCCCTAACTTAAATATAATTTAAATAAATCTAAAGAAAATTACTATAATTAACTAAATTATTCATATTTAAAACTAAATACTTACCTAGAAAATAAACCCTAAGGCCTAGATTTGGAGTTCGGCGGTAAAAGGGCTGTTAACGCTCCGCGGGTTTTTTTCTGGCCGCACCATAAATTTAACTCTGGTATCGAGAGTTCAAACAAATGCTGCGTTAGGCTCCAAAAAAGGAGCGTAGAGCATTTTTACCGCAAATGCAACTCTCGATACCAGAGTTGCTTACGGACGCGGCCGGCATCAAAAACGTGCTCGTGCACGATTCTCCCATAGGAAACAATGGGGCAGTTTGAGCTGAAAAAAAACCTAACACCTGCAAAAAAGCAGCGTTCAGCTCTTAACGCAGCCCCATTGTTTCCTATGGGGAAACACTTCCTACGTCTGCACCTAACACTCTAACATGTACCCCGAGTCTAAACACCCCTAACCTTACACTTATTAACCCCTAATCTGCCGCCCCCGCTATCGCTGACCCCTGCATTACACTTTTAACCCCTAATCTGCCGCTCCGTAAACCGCCGCCACCTACGTTATCCCTATGTACCCCTAATCTGCTGCCCTAACATCGCCGACCCCTATGTTATATTTATTAACCCCTAATCTGCCCCCCACAACGTCGCCGACACCTGCCTACACTTATTAACCCCTAATCTGCCGAGCGGACCTGAGCGCTACTATAATAAAGTTATTAACCCCTAATCCGCCTCACTAACCCTATCATAAATAGTATTAACCCCTAATCTGCCCTCCCTAACATCGCCGACACCTACCTTCAATTATTAACCCCTAATCTGCCGACCGGAGCTCACCGCTATTCTAATAAATGTATTAACCCCTAAAGCTAAGTCTAACCCTAACACTAACACCCCCCTAAGTTAAATATAATTTTTATCTAACGAAATAAATTAACTCTTATTAAATAAATAATTCCTATTTAAAGCTAAATACTTACCTGTAAAATACATCCTAATATAGCTACAATATAAATTATAATTATATTATAGCTATTTTAGGATTAATATTTATTTTACAGGCAACTTTGTAATTATTTTAACCAGGTACAATAGCTATTAAATAGTTAAGAACTATTTAATAGTTACCTAGTTAAAATAATAACAAATTTACCTGTAAAATAAATCCTAACCTAAGATATAATTAAACCTAACACTACCCTATCAATAAAATAATTAAATAAACTACCTACAATTACCTACAATTAACCTAACACTACACTATCAATAAATTAATTAAACACAATTGCTACAAATAAATACAATTAAATAAACTATCTAAAGTACAAAAAATAAAAAAGAACTAAGTTACAGAAAATAATAAAATATTTACAAACATAAGAAAAATATTACAACAATTTTAAACTAATTACACCTACTCTAAGCCCCCTAATAAAATAACAAAGCCCCCCAAAATAAAAAATTCCCTACCCTATTCTAAAATACAAATATTACAAGCTCTTTTACCTTACCAGCCCTGAACAGGGCCCTTTGCGGGGCATGCCCCAAGAATTTCAGCTCTTTTGCCTGTAAAAAAAAACATACAATACCCCCCCCCAACATTACAACCCACCACCCACATACCCCTAATCTAACCCAAACCCCCCTTAAATAAACCTAACACTAATCCCCTGAAGATCTTCCTACCTTGTCTTCACCATACCAGGTTCACCGATCCGTCCTGGCTCCAAGATCTTCATCCAACCCAAGCGGGGGTTGGCGATCCATAATCCGGTGCTCCAAAGTCTTCCTCCTATCCGGCAAGAAGAGGACATCCGGACCGGCAAACATCTTCTCCAAGCGGCATCTTCTATCTTCTTCCATCCGATGACGACCGGCTCCATCTTGAAGACCTCCAGCGCGGATCCATCCTCTTCTTCCGACGACTAGACGACGAATGACGGTTCCTTTAAGGGACGTCATCCAAGATGGCGTCCCTCGAATTCCGATTGGCTGATAGGATTCTATCAGCCAATCGGAATTAAGGTAGGAATTTTTTGATTGGCTGATGGAATCAGCCAATCAGAATATAGTTCAATCCGATTGGCTGATCCAATCAGCCAATCAGATTGAGCTTGCATTCTATTGGCTGTTCCGATCAGCCAATAGAATGCGAGCTCAATCTGATTGGCTGATTGGATCAGCCAATCGGATTGAACTATATTCTGATTGGCTGATTCCATCAGCCAATCAGAAAATTCCTACCTTAATTCCGATTGGCTGATAGAATCCTATCAGCCAATTGGAATTCGAGGGACGCCATCTTGGATGACGTCCCTTAAAGGAACCGTCATTCGTCGTCTAGTCGTCGGAAGAAGAGGATGGATCCGCGCTGGAGGTCTTCAAGATGGAGCCGGTCGTCATCGGATGGAAGAAGATAGAAGATGCCGCTTGGAGAAGATGTTTGCCGGTCCGGATGTCCTCTTCTTGCCGGATAGGAGGAAGACTTTGGAGCACCGGATTATGGATCGCCAACCCCCGCTTGGGTTGGATGAAGATCTTGGAGCCAGGACGGATCGGTGAACCTGGTATGGTGAAGACAAGGTAGGAAGATCTTCAGGGGATTAGTGTTAGGTTTATTTAAGGGGGGTTTGGGTTAGATTAGGGGTATGTGGGTGGTGGGTTGTAATGTTGGGGGGGGGGTATTGTATGTTTTTTTTTACAGGCAAAAGAGCTGAAATTCTTGGGGCATGCCCCGCAAAGGGCCCTGTTCAGGGCTGGTAAGGTAAAAGAGCTTGTAATATTTGTATTTTAGAATAGGGTAGGGAATTTTTTATTTTGGGGGGCTTTGTTATTTTATTAGGGGGCTTAGAGTAGGTGTAATTAGTTTAAAATTGTTGTAATATTTTTCTTATGTTTGTAAATATTTTATTATTTTCTGTAACTTAGTTCTTTTTTATTTTTTGTACTTTAGATAGTTTATTTAATTGTATTTATTTGTAGCAATTGTGTTTAATTAATTTATTGATAGTGTAGTGTTAGGTTAATTGTAGGTAATTGTAGGTAGTTTATTTAATTATTTTATTGATAGGGTAGTGTTAGGTTTAATTATATCTTAGGTTAGGATTTATTTTACAGGTAAATTTGTTATTATTTTAACTAGGTAACTATTAAATAGTTCTTAACTATTTAATAGCTATTGTACCTGGTTAAAATAATTACAAAGTTGCCTGTAAAATAAATATTAATCCTAAAATAGCTATAATATAATTATAATTTATATTGTAGCTATATTAGGATGTATTTTACAGGTAAGTATTTAGCTTTAAATAGGAATTATTTATTTAATAAGAGTTAATTTATTTCGTTAGATAAAAATTATATTTAACTTAGGGGGGTGTTAGTGTTAGGGTTAGACTTAGCTTTAGGGGTTAATACATTTATTAGAATAGCGGTGAGCTCCGGTCGGCAGATTAGGGGTTAATAATTGAAGGTAGGTGTCGGCGATGTTAGGGAGGGCAGATTAGGGATTAATACTATTTATTATAGGGTTAGTGAGGCGGATTAGGGGTTAATAACTTTATTATAGTAGCGCTCAGGTCCGCTCGGCAGATTAGGGGTTAATAAGTGTAGGTAGGTGTCGGCGACGTTGAGGGGGGCAGATTAGGGGTTAATAAATATAACATAGGGGTCGGCGATGTTAGGGGTAGCAGATTAGGGGTACATAGGGATAACGTAGGTGGCGGCGATTTGCGGTCGGAAGATTAGGGGTTAATTATTTTAAGTAGCTTGCGGCGATGTTGTGGGGGGCAAGTTAGGGGTTAATAGATATAATACAGGGGTCGGCGGTGTTAGGGGCAGCAGATTAGGGGTACATAAGTATAACGTAGGTGGCGGTCGGCAGATTAGGGGTTAAAAATTTTAATCGAGTGGCGGCGATGTGGGGGGACCTCGGTTTAGGGGTACATAGGTAGTTTATGGGTGTTAGTGTACTTTAGGGTACAGTAGTTAAGAGCTTTATAAACCGGCGTTAGCCAGAAAGCTCTTAACTCCTGCTATTTTCAGGCGGCTGGAATCTTGTCGTTAGAGCTCTAACGCTCACTGCAGAAACGACTCTAAATACCGGCGTTAGGAAGATCCCATTGAAAAGATAGGCTACGCAAATGGCGTAGGGGGATCTGCGGTATGGAAAAGTCGCGGCTGAAAAGTGAGCGTTAGACCCTTTAATCACTGACTCCAAATACCAGCGGGTGGCCAAAACCAGCGTTAGGAGCCTCTAACGCTGGTTTTGACGGCTACCGCCGAACTCTAAATCTAGGCCTAAGATAGCTACAATATATCTAATAGTTACATAGTAGCTAGCTTAGGGTTTATTTTTATTTTACAGGCAAGTTTGTATTTATTTTAACTAGGTAGAATAGTTATTAAATAGTTATTAACTATTTAATAACTACCTAGCTGAAATAAATACAAATTGACCTGTAAAATAAAACCTAACCTAAGTTACACTAACACCTAACACTACACTACAATTAAATAAATTAACTAAATTAAAAGCAATTAAATAAATTAAATTAAATTAGCTAAATCACAAAAAAAAAAAAAAAATTACAGAAAATAAAAAACAAATTACAGATCTTTAAACCTATCTTTACACCTAATCTAATAGCCCTATCAAAATAAAAAAAATCCCCCCCAAAATAAAAAAACCCCTAGCCTAAACTAAACTATCAATAGCCTTTAAAAGGGCCTTTTGTGGGGCATTGCCCCAAAGTAATCAGCTCTTTTACCTGTAAAAAAAAAATACAAACAACCCCCCAACAGTAAAACCCACCACCCACATAACCAACCCCCCAAATAAAATACTAACTAAAAAAAACCTAAGCTCCCCATTGCCCTGAAAAGGGCATTTGGATGGGCATTGCCCTTAAAAGGGCATTTATCTCTATTGCAGCCCAAAGCCCTAACCTAAAAAATAAACTCACTCAATACACCCTTATAAAACCTAACACTAACCCCCTGAAGATCGACTTACTGTTCTGAAGACCGGACATCCATCCTCAAGAAAGCATCAGAAGTCTTCATCCAACCGGGCCGAAGTCCTCCACGAAGCCGGGAGAAGTCTTCATCCAAGCCGGGCGAAGTGGTCCTCCAGACGGGCAGAATTCTTCATCCAGACGGCATCTTCTATCTTCATCCATCTGACGCGGAGCGGGTCCATCTTCAAGACATCCAACGTGGAGCATCCTCTTCATCAGAAGTCTTCTTACTGAATGAAGGTTCCTTTAAATGAAGTCATCCAAGATGGCGTCCCTTAGATTCTGATTGGCTGATAGAATTCTATCAGCCAATCGGAATTAAGGTAGAAAAAAATCCTATTGGCTGATCCAATCAGCCAATAGGATTGAGCTTGCATTCTATTGGCTGATTGGAACAGCCAATAGAATGCAAGCTCAATCCAATTGGCTGATTGCATCAGCCAATAGGATTTTTTCTACCTTAATTCTGATTGGCTGATATAATTCTATTAGCCAATTGGAATATAAGGGATGCCATCTTGAATGACGTCATTTAAAGGAACCTTCATTCAGTAAGAAGACTCCGGATGAAGAGGATGCTCCACGTCGGATGTCTTGAAGATGGACCCGCTCCGTGTCGGATGGAAGAAGATAGAAGATGCCGTCTGGATGAAGACTTCTGCCCGTCTGCAGGACCACTTCGCCTGGCTTGGATGAAGACTTCTCCCAGCTTCGTTGAGGACTTCGGCCCGGTTGGATGAAGACTTCTGCCCCTTCCTTGAGGATGGATGTCCGATCTTCAGAACAGTAAGTCGATCTTCAGGGGGTTAGTGTTAGGTTTATTTTAAGGGTGTTTTGGGTGGGTTTATTTTTTAGGTTAGGGCTTTGGGCTGCAATAGAGCTAATTGCCTTTTTAAGGGCAATGCCCATCCAAATGCCCTTTTCAGGGCAATGGGGAGCTTAGGTTTTTTTAGTTAGTATTTTATTTGGGGGGTTGGTTGTGTGGGTGGTGGGTTTTACTGTTGGGGGGGTTGTTTGTATTTTTTTACAGGTAAAAGAGCTGATTACTTTGGGGCAATGCCTTTTAAGGGCTATTGATAGTTTAGTTTAGGCTAGGGTTTTTATTTTGATAGGGCTATCAGATTAGGTGTAATTAGTTTAAAGATCTGTAATTTGTTTTTTATTTTCTGTAATTTAGTGGGGGGGTTTTGTGATTTAGCTAATTTAATTTAATTGTTTTTAATTTAGTTAATGTATTTAATTGTAGTGTAGTGTTAGATGTTAGTGTAACTTAGGTTAGGTTTTATTTTACAGGTCAATTTGTATTTATTTTAGCTAGGTAGTTATTAAATAGTTAATAACTATTTAATACCTATTCTACCTAGTTAAAATAAATACAAACTTGCCTGTAAAATAAAAATAAACCATAAGCTAGCTACAATGTAACTATTAGTTATATTGTAGCTATCTTAGGGTTTATTTTATAGGTAAGTATTTAGTTTTAAATAGGAATAATGTAGTTAATGATAGTAATTTTATTTAGATTTATTTAAATTATATTTAAGTTAAGGGGTGTTAGGGTTAGGGTTAGACTTAGGTTTAGAGTTTAATACATTTAATATAGTGGCGGCGACTTTGGGGGCGGCAGATTAGGGGTTAATAAGTGTAGGTAGGTTGCGGCGACATTGGGGGCGGCAGATTAGGGGTTAATAAATATAATGTAGGTGGTGGCGATGTTGGGGGCAGCAGATTAGGGGTTAATAAGTATAATGTAGCTGGCGGAGGTGTCCGGAGCGGCAGATTAGGGGTTAATAAGAATAATGTAGGTGTCAGGGCGGCAGATTAGGGGTTAATAAGTGTAAGATTAGGGGTGTTTAGACTCGGGGTTCATGTTACGGGGTTAGGTGTAAACATAACTTTAGTTTCCCCATAGGAATCAAGGGGGCTGCATTACTGAGATTTACGCTGCTTTTTGTCAGGTGTTAGACTTTTTCTCAGCCGGCTCTCCCCATTGATGTCCATGGGGAAATCGTGCACGAGCACGTACGACCAGCTCACCGCTGACTTAAACAGCGCTGGTATTGAAGTGCGGTATGGAGCACAATTTTGCTCTACGCTCAGTTCTTGACTTTTAACGCCGGGTTTGCAAAAACCCATAATACCAGCGCTGCATATAAGTGAGCAGTGAGAGAAAACTGCTCGTTAGCACCGCATAGCTCCTAACGCAAAACTCGGAATCTGGCCGTATCTTTTTAAACAATAACATTATTTGTGTTTACTATCCCTTTAAGGCTTTACTGATGCAGAGGGACATGACTCTGCAGCTACAAAAAGCAAATATTGATTTATTCAGGGCAGGAATGTGTGTTTTTTTCTTAATAAAATACAGTTTGAATTGCACTCTTGCAAAAAAAAAAGTTTACTACAATGTGAAATCATTTTTTTCTTTTATGATTCAGATAGCGCTTACAATTTTAAATAACTTTCCAACTCGCTCCTATCGTTTACCTCATTCTCTTGGTATTGTTTGTTGAATGAGCAGCAATGCATTCCTGGGAGCTTGCTGAACACATTGGCGGAGCCAATGACAAGAGGAACATATATATGCAGCTAGCTCCCAGTAGTGCTGAGCTTAACTAGGTTTACTATTTAACAAAGAATAGCAAGAGAACAAAGCAAAATAGATAATATAAGTAAATTTGATTATTTTTTTTAATTGTATGTTATATATGAATCATGAACATTTAATTTTGACTTTACTGTCCCATTAAAAAATGAAATGGCAGGGGATTTGGCCTGGAACAATAAAAGCAATCTGGTTACTGCAACATATTCCCTTCTCTAATAAACCTGTTCAGCAGCTTTACCTTAAAGGGACACTGAACCCATTTTTTTTCTTTCGTGGTTCAGATAGAGCATGCAATTTTAAGCAACTTTCTAATTTACTCCTATTATCAAATTATCTTCATTCTCTTGGTATCTTTATTTGATATCCAAGTTTAGACGCCGGACCATTTTTGGGGAACACACTGTGTTGTTCTTGCTGATTGGTGGATACATTCACCCACCAATAAACAAGTGCTTTCCATGGTTCTGAACCAAAAAAATAACTTAGATGCCTTCTTTTTCAAATAAAGAAAGCAAGAGAACGAAGAAAAATGTATAATAGGAGTAAATTAGAAAGTTGCTTAAATTTGCATGCTCTATCTCAATCACAAAAGAAAAAATGTGGGTTCAGTGTCCCTTTAACACTGAGCATTTTGATACAGTGATAACTGTACTAGCCTATCAGGGATGAAGACAGGACATAAGCAGTAAAGTCCAAATTTGGAATATGACTGACAGCTGAGACAGGACCATAGAATATGACTGACAGCTGAGACAGGACAAGAGTTAGAAAAAACAATTATAACGAAAACATATATACAGGAGGACATCCCTGTTTTGCATAACAATTAGAAGCTCTGTTTTGTATAATCCTTGGCTCAGACATAAGGGGTGTGATCCGATATACAGCGTAGTTTTCGGCGCAAGCGAGGGAACCCGCGCTGCCTGTAGTTTCACCTCGCACATCGAGGTATTACATTTATGGCGCCAGCAGTTGCTAAAGTGCCGTAAGTCGGATAAACTAGCGATGTCCAGAAATGAGCGTAACTACAAATTTCTGGAGTCGCCAGTGACTTACAGCACTTTAGAAACTGCCTGCGCCTAAAAAAACTAACATATCAAATCTCCCGTAACTGTCTAACCTGTCTCCCAAAAATAAGCCCGACAGGTATTACAAAAAAAAACTAACACTAAATTACAGAAAATAAAAAAATATTACAAGAAGTTTAAACTAATTACACCTAATCTAAGCCCCCTAATAAAATAAAAAAGCCCCCCAAAATAATAAAATGCCCTACCCTATACTAAATTACAAATAGCCCTTAAAAGGGCCTTTTGCGGGGCATTGCCCCAAAGTAATCAGCTCTTTTACCTGTAGAAAAAAAGACAATACCCCCCCCAACATTACAACCCACCACCCACACACCTCTACTCTAAAACCCACCCAATCCCCCCTTAATAAAACCTAACACTACCCTATTGAAGATCACCCTACCTTGAGCCATCTTCACCCAGCTGGGCACCAGTGGTCATCCAATGGGGCAGAAGAGGACATCCGGACCGGCAGAAGCCTTCATCCTATCTGGGCAGAGGAGGACATCCGGACCGGCAGAAGTCTTCATCCTATCCGGGCAGAAGAGGACATCCGGACCGGCAGATATCTTCATCCAAGCGGCATCTTCTATCTTCATCCATTCGATGAGGAGCGGCTCCATCTTGAAGGCCTCCGGCGCAGAGCATCCTTCCTGGCTGACGGACTAACGATGAATGACGGTTTCTTTAAATGACGTCATCCAAGATGGCGTCCCTCGAATTCCGATTGGCTGATAGGATTCTATCAGCCAATCGGAATTAAGGTAGGAAAAATCTGATTGGCTGATTTAAGCAGCCAATCGGATTGAAGTTCAATCCGATTATGTGATTGGATCAGCCAATAGAATTGACGTCGCATTCTATTGGCTGATCGGATTTTTCCTACCTTAATTCCGATTGGCTGATAGAATCCTATCAGCCAATCGGAATTCAAGGGACGCCATCTTGGATGACGTCATTTAAAGGAACCATCATTCGTCGTTAGTCCGTCGGCCAGGAAGGATGCTCCGCGCCGGAGGTCTTCAAGATGGAGCCGCTCCTCGTCGGATGGATGAAGATAGAAGATGCCGCTTGGATGAAGATGTCTGCCGGTCCGGATGTCCTCTTCTGCCCCATCGGATGACCACTGGTGCCCGGCTGGGTGAAGACGGCTCAAGGTAGGGTGATCTTCAATGGGGTAGTGTTAGGTTTTATTAAGGGGGGATTGGGTGGGTTTTAGAGAAGAGGTGTGTGGGTGGTGGGTTTTAATGTTGGGGGGTATTGTCTTTTTTTTACAGGTAAAAGATCTGATTACTTTGGGGCAATGCCCCGCAAAAGGCCCTTTTAAGGGCTATTTGTAATTTAGTATAGGGTAGGGCATTTTATTATTTTGGGGGGCTTTTTTATTTTATTAGGGGTCTTAGATTAGGTGTAATTAGTTTAAACATCTTGTAATACTTTTTTATTTTCTGTAATTTCGTGTTTGTTTGTTTTTGTAATATAGTTTATTTAATTTAATTGTATTTTATTTTAGCTAATTGTAGTTAATTAATTTAATTTATTTATTGATAGTGTAGTGTTAGGTGTATTTGTAACTTAGGTTAGGGTTTATTTTACAGGTAATTTTGTAATTATTTTAACTAGGTAGCTATTAAATAGTTATTAACTATTTAATAGCTATTGTACCTAGTTAAAATAAATACGAAGTTGCCTGTAAAATAAAAATAAATCCTAAAATACCTACAATGTAATTATTAATTATATTGTAGCTATCTTAGGGTTTATTTTATCGGTAAGTATTTAGTTTTAAATAGGAATAATTTAGTTAATAATAGTAATATTATTTAGATTTATTTAAATAATAATTAATTTAGGGGGGTGTTAGGGTTAGACTTAGGTTTAGGGGGTAATAAATTTAATATAGTAGCGGCGACGTTGGGGGCGGGAGATTAGGGGTTAATTATTTAGGTGCGGCGGGTTCTGGGAGCGGCGGTTTAGGGATTAATACAGTTTATTAGGTATTGTGGTGGGGGATTGCGGTTGACAGGTAGATAGACATTGCACATGCGTTAGGTGTTAGGTTTTTTTGGAAGGCATTTTAGGGAGTTACGGTGCTCCCATACTCAGCGCAAGGCCTGCTACGGCTGCATTTTATGGCGAGTTGAAAATGGAGTAAGATTTCTCCATTTTCGCCACGTAAGGCCTTGCGCTGGATATTGGATACCGACTTACGACGCGGTCCTATGTTAGCCTTTGGGAGTAAAAATTGCGGGCGACAGGTGAAATATACGGGCGTAAGTTGTATGCTACGCCGTATATGTGATACCAAACCCGTGCAAAAACCGGCTTTTGCGGGCGACGCTGCATATCGGATCGGGCCCAAAGTTTCATAGATAGATATCATAGAAGAAACTATTAGAAAAACATCACAGCAAATAAGTAGAAAATGATTAAAAAACATATTTACAGAAAGTCAGAACATGTATCCATTAAATATAATATACACCATGCTACATAATAAAATAAAGCAAACAGTTAGACCTTATATTGTAATATATAATTCTCTCCTTCACATAAAGAATACTATGGGCTAGATTAAAACTGGCACGCTAACTGTTGAGCACAAACAATATTTTTTTTTTTGCATGCGTAGGAAATAGTGTGTTACAAGTTGAAAGTAAACCTGATCACGAGAGCACAATCGCATTTTACACTCGTCAGGTTAGTGTTACTGAAACCCTCATATAAAATAAAGTGCATTAAAAAAGTTGCACTAAACATAACATAAAATATATTCAAAATTGCACTTACACTCATATAAACACTATCTGATAAAAAATATTCATATAAATATAAAACAAAAACAAGTTGTAAGGGTTCAAAGGTATATGGTATATAACAAGGTGTTTGACTGCATGCCTAAATATGTGTATCTATCTATCTATATATATAAATGTGTGTACATATGTATTTATGTGCTTTACTGTAAATATAATGTACATATTTAACATTTTAATGTTCTTCACTTACAGGATAATGTAATTTTTTATTGTAAATATATAACTATAAATAGGTGTGTATATAACTAATATAAATATTGAAACTATGAATAATAATTATTAATAATTATAAAAAATGATTATACATACTGTAAAAAAAATCTTAATAATACATATAATATATCTATATTTTTTACAGTATGTATAATTATTCTAATAATTATTATTATGTTTTAATATTTCAATAACGCCAATTGAGTTTAGCAATTCTTGTGCGCTTACCTGGCTTAAAGAGCAAATAACAAATCTAAATATGTATTTCTATATGTATGTGATAATGTTAATGTAAAATAGATATCTATCTAAAGACCGCTGCTCAATAACCTGTCCGTCTGCTCTGAGCAGGCGGACAGACATTGCCGCAATTCAACCCGATCGAGTATGATCGGGTTGATTGACACCCCCCTGCTGACGGCCGATTGGCCGTGAATCTGCAGCGGGCGGCGTTGCACCAGCAGTTCACAAGAGCTGCTGGTGCAAAGCTGAATACGGAGAAAGCTCTCAAGCTAAGATTTGCCTTTCTCAAATTCTTTTAGGGGGAGATTTTCCAGTGGCGGCCACGATCGTTTGCATTATTCTGTGCTCCTCCAGCTTTATAGATATAACTACAGAAAATCAACGTTTATTGTTGCCATTCGGCCTCTAACTCTGTAAAGTCTGATGCAGATGAGATTACTCTACAAAATGAGGATGGTTTTTATGTGATTGCTGCCAGCCTCAGTTTACCGGAGCTTAAAGCGACATGAAACACAATATTTTTCTTCTATGTTTCAGAAAGAGCAGGCAATTTTATACAACTTTCTAATTTACTTCCATTACTACTTTTTCTTTGTTTTCTTGGTATCTGTTAAAGAAAAGCAGGGACATAAGCTCAGGATCGTGCACATATCTGGGGCACTATATGGCAGCAGTTTAGCAAGAATCATCCATTTGCAGGAGCACTAGATGGCAGCACTATTTCCTGCCATGTTGTGCTCCAGATATCTGCCTAGGTATCTCTTCAACAAAGAATAACATGGGAATGAAGCAAATTTGATAATAGAAGTAAATTGGAAACGTTTTTAAAAAAATGATATGCTTTGGGGGTAGATTTATTAATGGTTGAGCGGACATAATTTGCTATAGTGAATCATATCCGCTCAACCTCGCTAAATGCCAACAGTATACACTGCAGACATTTATTATTGCTCAAGCATTTCTAGTGAAATTCTTGTGCAATGCCAACCCCTACTCACTGTCGGCCAATCGGCCACTAGCAGGGGCCGTCAATCATCCCGATTATATCGGATTGGGATGATTTCAGTCCGCAACCTAAAAGATGGCAGAGAAGTTAAGGAGCAGTGGTCTTATGACCGCTGCTTCTTAACTTCCGTTTCTGGCGAGCCTCAAACAATGGGGCTCCGAAGCAGCATCTGCTGCTTAATAAATCTACCCCTTTGTCTGAATCACAGGAGTAAATATTTTGTTATTCCCCTTATCTATAATTTAGCCATCTGTATTTAACCATCTTAATTATTTGTAGATCTCATTTATCTATATATTTATGTGTCCAACTATAATACATTTTATTTTGTTACTCCCCTTACATATATTTTACTTATTGGTCATTTAGTCAAACAGGCAGTATCTATTGTCCTTTGTAATTATTTTACAGTTTGTGAGCTGTTCATTAAACAAAGTGTGTCAGAAGATTGGATCTGTTTTATGAAATTTCATTGTTTTGCTTTCAGTCTAATATGGCCCACATTTTGCCAAACTGCCACTGTATCTCAGAGCGCTGAAGCCTTACTTACTTTTTTGGGTTTTAGACCATTTTGAGATATATAGAGCAGCTTGTGGCATATATGAGTATAAGCTTATCCATATTTCAGCAGATATTTCCATCTAATTATGTGGTCGACCTCCTGTATTTTAACAGCAAGTGCTTGAGGTACATGCCTGAATTATTTTATGTTATTTCCACCATATTGATTATGCATATATTCTCAGATTTATAGAATATGTTTTAATAAGGGTCCAAAAGTGGCCCCGCATCACTTGTATATCCCCTGTTATCGCCTACTGTGTTTAAACGTATACTTGGGTATCCAAAAGAGGCCTCTAGTGTTTCAGTAGGGGTTATTGTTTCTTTACTGTTTCCAATATATCTTGGGGAAGATATAAACAAAAATGTGAGGTCGGTTTTCTAGTGTACAATATAGGCAATGTTGTAAGAATTGTCTCTAACAGTTTGTATATTTACCTCAAGAAAAAACACAATTCTTTGAGAGATCTTAGCAGTAATGACTAGAATTTTAAGATAATCTCACCAGACCAGAGAGAATCAGATCATTAGGCCCTAAGACTACATCTTTTTTCATATTACAGGAACTAAATGAGATACCAATTGCTGGAACCCACCAATTGCACTGAGCACAACTATCATGGCAATGATTTTATTTGTTTCAGATAGAAATGTCTTTGTGATATAAGACAATAACATTTTATGTTTTTATATGTACTGAGTGTTCTTTGTTTAAATGCAGCTGCGCTAACAACGATGAATACCAATCCACCTGACAGTAGTGATGCCACTCACACAGGAGGTGAACAGGTACGTGTTTACATAACAAAATGAATGAATTGATAGGTGTCCTTTCTTACCCTGCTGACAATACAGCTCATTGACAATGCCACAGGGCACACAGCTCAGTTATATTCAATTCTTATATGAAAGGAGGGCAAACACTTCCTCTGCTCCCCATTAACCCCCAACCCCAGTGTAATTAACTCTCCCTGCACACACTGCTTTAACACCAAACTGTCCAAGCAAAATTAATTAATTAACATTAATTGCATCTGTGTTCTTATTCATCCCAATTCCCACACCCATTACAAAGCTCAGCATTAAAAAATTACCCTAAATAATCTTTTAAACAACCTTGTGGAAAGATCACCCTACACCAAGGTTTTCGTATGAAGCTCCTTAAGCAAGAACTCACACCCCAAACATATCTCCCTACTTAAATCAACCAACCATCAGTGTCTGTCTGTCTATCTATCTATCTATCTATCTATCTATCTATCTTTCTTTCTTTAATACACACAGAATGTATGATTTCCCACCTGTTGCTTCCCAACAATATTTTGTGGGTTAATTCCATGACTCTATGACTGAGCAAGAATACATCCAAAAGCTGTTTTGAGGGATCTCTTGAATCTTGGTTTTGATTGGGAATTAATACTTTTATCTGCCTTTGGTTGAAGCATGTTAGCTATCATCCAGTTTTGTATGTCCCTGAAACACAGATGGTACACACAACTGTCCCTTCACTGGCTCCTCATTCACAGCAGAATTACAATTAAAATTCTTAACCTAACCTACAAAGCCCATACCAATGCTGCTCCCCACTTTCTGTCCTCACTAATCAACAAATATACTCCAGCCTGCCCCCTAAGATCCAACAATGACCTGCTCCTTGCATCTGCTATCATCACCTCTTCCCATGCTAGACTGTAGGACTTCTCTTGTGCGGTACCAACCCACTGGAATGCACTGCCAGACTGCCTGCTTTTAAATGCTCCCTAAAGTCATCCACCCAACTCAGTAAGAAACTAATTCCACTTACCTTATAAGTGTATATTAACATCATTAGTTCTCAACTCTTGTTTCTCACCCTCCTACCCTTCTAGATTGTAAGTTCCCATGGGAAAAGTGCCCTGAATTCCTCCTGTGTTTGTTTGTAAATGTTGTCTTGTCTTTTACAAGTATTGTATCATTGTTTTACTTATATCAATTGTACTCATGGACAGTGCTGTGGAATATGTTGGCACTTTATAGATAAAGTATAATAATAATAATAATAAGGTGTTCTAAGGCAATAGGTTGAGAAGGATCAGGGTCATACCTTTTCCATCATCAAGAAGATGTGTGATGTCACCTGAAACCTTTACCAGTCTGGTTTTGGTAGTGTTTGAAGATTTTGTTGTTCTCTATTGTTGCAGCTGGATAGTGATGACCTTTTCTCTAACTTTTTCCACAAAGAGATGCTTTAAATTTCTAACATGTATCAGATCTTCTAGTTACAACTTGGATTTGTTGTGTAGAGAACTGTTTTTTTATGGTGAGTGAATCAAATGTTTGATAAGGCACTGGCAAATATTTGCATGGGAACGGCAATGGCAGGGATTCATAGTTATAGTAGAAACGTTGGGAGTCGGGAAGGGATGAAATTTGCACAAAGTAGTTTGAACCAATGTTATGATTTTGAATAGATCATCAGCTCAATTTTTGACTGAAGTTGTCTTCAAACTTAACTTATTTTGCCACTCTAATTAATCAAATGCACATTATGGGTTTCTAAAAGTATATTGACAGCTGGCAAATAATTATTGATGATGCTGGTATGCAATACTTTTAGCACTTCCAATAGAAATCCTATGAAATCTTGCAAGCTGTCAACTTGGGAGTATGTGGGTATTTTTAAATCTATATTTGGTTGGTAGTGAAAGTTATTTGTATAGGCATCAGTAATTACAAACCATGGGGCCGATTTATCATTTGTCTGGCAGACATGCTGTAGCGATCATGTCTGCCAGACATCAATAAATGCAGACAGCATATGCTATCAGCATTTATCATTGCACAAGCAGTTCTGGTAAACTAGCCGCTAGCAGGGGGTGTCAATCAACCCGATCGTATGAGATCTGGCGGATTGATGTCCGCAGTCTCGGAGGAGGCGTATGAGTTAAGGAACAGCGGTCTTAAGACTGCTGCTCCTTAAGTCCTGTTTCCGGCGAGCCTGAATGCTCACGTGGAAAAAGGGGTATTTGGCCCCATTTGGGCCATGATAAATCAGCCCCTAAGCCAGCAACATTAACAACTACAGAGTGATCTTGCCATTTGTGTATATAGAATGAAGACTCTTGTCAGCACCATTTTGTCATGCAACATAACCAATATTATACTTTCTTTATGTCTTTAGTGTTTGTTTCTGTGTATTGTTTTGTATGTATACTCACACATAGGGGCCGATTTAACATGCTGCAAATGCAGCTGTTTCTGCACGAACCTTCAGGCTCACCAGAAACATAAGTTAAGAAGCAATGGTTGTAAGACCACTGATCCTTAACTCATCCGCCACCTCTGAGCTGGCGGACAGCAATCATCCCGATCAGATACGATCGGGATGATTGACACCCCCTGCTAGTGGCCAATTGGCCGCAAATGTGCAGGGGGCAGCATTGCACAAGCATTTCACCAGAAATGCTTGTTCAATGTTAAATGCCGACAGCGTATGCTGTTGACATTTAGTGATGTCGGGCGTACATGATCCGCTACAGCGGATCATGTCCGCCCGACACTTAATAAATCTATCCCATAGTCTGATGATAAAAATTAACATTCCGTTTTTTTTTTTTTATTTACTATCCTTTCCACAGAAACTAACATGCTATAAATTTCACTGTCATGGGACTGATTGCTATAAAGATGAGAACAATTATATTGCAAGTAACACCATTGAGTGCATGAACGGAGAACAATGTGAGGTATGTAATCTCTTCCAATTCCTTCAAATCTGGGAGTATACCAAATAATTAGATTTTTGTTTTGTCTCTGAGGGTTCCTATGACTTCAAGTAGAATCATTTATATCTTGACTTTACATTATATGTAGTTTTAGGTCACATTTATTTATTAGTTTGGACATGACCACATGTGATGTAGTGATACCACCGGGAATTAAAACAGATTTTTTTGTGGATTTGTAACATTTTTGAAGCGACACAAAAGTAAAAAAAAAACAGACATTTGATGGGTGCATAAGTATTCACCCAATCGTTATGAAGCCATTAAATAATCTCTCTTGCAAACAATTAAACAGCGATGTGCAGAAGTCTCATAAATAGTTGAATGGATTAAAACTACTTATGCAGTTAAAGTGTCACATGATCTACAAATACCTACATCTCTAGAATGTCTCAGGGCCTGATATTCAAAGCTGCTGTGCAGGCAAGATAATCTAAAAACAAATTAGAAACACAAATTTTATCTTGAGACATGTTTTTGTTGTTATGTAGTGTTCTTTGTGTGAAACAGAGACTCCTACATTACAATACAAGGTCTAAAAGAATCCCATAGATTTTGTGAGATTTCTCTCCATGCAGCAAGGTTTTGAATATTGGGCCCTCAGAGTTTACTAGGGAGTACATTTTACTAAACAACACCATAAATACCAAGGAGCAATCAAAGTCAGCGATAAAGTTCTATGAAAGCACTAATCACGTCTGGGTTATAAATAGACTTTGAACATTCTCCAAAGCAACATTAAATCTATTATTAAAAATAGAAACAATATGGCACAACAACTCTACCTATCTTAGTGACTGTATAAAAATAACATTAGTCAGAGAAACAACCAAGAGACCAATGGTAACTGAAGAAACTAGAGAGATCTACAGAAACTAGACATGGAAGAAACTGTTCATGGGACAACTATAACCTGAACATTCCACAAAGCTGAGCGTCATGCACACGTAGTTAGAAGAAACCATTGCTTTGAAAACATTTTTTTTTACAAATAATGTTTAGAGGGTACCAGAAGAGATTTTAGAGACAGAGCAAAGATGAAACAATGTACTCTTCTCTGGTGAAACCAAAATTGACTTTTTTAACATTAGCACAAAAAAAAAATATGGTGCATGGTACAATGTCAATGCTGATCATCTCCCAAGAGTTAAGCATAATGATGATATTATCATGTTGTGGGAATGCTTTTCATCAGCTGTACCAGTAAGGATTGAGAGCACAATGAATGGAGTCAAATATAGGGCAGGCTGCGCTATAATTAATCCAGCATTTATTGCAACATTTAAGTTCAAGGCTTAATAACACAGGTAATTTACATCACATTACTAATAAAAATGAAAAATACATGTAATACTCCAATAAGGTGTTGGTACTACTAATAAAACACCAGAGTCCAAGCAGTCCAGACACTTAGTACTATATAGCACAAACCGTATTGCCTTTAATAAAGCCCCAGGCACTTAACATGTTGTTAACACATGCTCTGGGTATAATAAATTAAATATGAGAACACAGACTGCCATTCACCATTGATAAATAAAAATGGAAAGCCACACTGACAGCTGAGTCTCTCCTTAGGGTATGAATAAAAATACATTATCTTGCTGTTTAACCAATAGAAACCAAGCTCAATGCCTTACTGACTGGTGGAGCATTCAGTGTTCCATAAGGTGCCAGATTCCTCCTTCACTTTTCCCTCAAAAGTCTAAACTTGCCAAATCATCAATGCCAATGGTTTTGCCCCTCCCACTCGGGCTTCATCAGACATTACCATCAGTCTCCCATCTGAGCCTTATAACATTCAATCAATTACATTAACCACATTTCAAAACAATTAAAGTATTTGAGGGTCATAAAACATAGGAATGGCTTTAAAAATAAGGTTAAAGCTAGCCCAGTAGAAAGAAATGCTCTGCCAGTCAGTAAGGTGTTGAGCTTGGTTTCTGTTGACTAAAAAGCAAGATAAGGTATTTGTACACACACCATAAGGAGAGCCTTGGGGATGTCAGGAATTCCATATTCATTTACCAATGGTGAAGGGCATCTTATGTTCCATTTTTTGTGTCACAATACAACAACAACAAATATATATATATATAAAACAACGATTGGGTGCACACTTATCCCGGGATTTATTCTAGGTGCAGACAGTCATGCACTATTAATTAACAAAAGAAAAAGAGAGAAGACAACCACAATTATACTTGGGTATCAAAGAATGACAAGGTTGCACACTTAAATTCTCATTAAAGAAAAAGCGTTTATTTAATCTTAATGTAGGTCATTAAACGGACTCCACTAACCCCTCACAAGTGCAAGAAAACATGTGATAACATATAATGAATAATAACAGTTACAGCAACATTCAAAGTATAGAGCCTTATGTCCCTTTAAGTCCGTGGACCAAGAGCAAATTCAGTGAGCACTTAGTGTAAAAAACACGCTCACATTGCTTCCAAACAGCCAAACTGCAGCAATTCTCTTATTTGTATCCAATTGACACTTGCATGTTACAAATACGGAAAAGAAGAGAAACAATGTTGCATTAACGATCCTTAGTTAAATCACAGACCGGAACATCACCATTTGTATCACTTCGAGCACTTAGTGTATAGAACACGCTCAAGCACAGCTGTAGATGGTGAAACACTATTCAGTGTAGGACAAACAGTACTCGCATTGCATTTTATCTTAATATTTTCTCACCGCTCATACTTCTTGTATGACCGACAGCGCAGCAACGGACCAATGCTCTCATGACATGTGACGTGTTTCCACAATTAATCCTTGCTGTCGGTTGCTAGCTCCAAATATTGCAGGCGAAGAAGCAAGCTGAGTTTGTATCGGCTCCAGGTTTGAAGTTGCCGGTTAGATAAGCGCCAGCATGACGCGTTTTGCCCCTCCCACAAACAGGGCTGGCTTTCAGGGCTTCATCTGATGCTGTAATCCCGGGGTGTTGCCTTTTTATCTTGTTTCCAACACCTCCTCCATTGCGCTCTGATCCATTCTTTCATTTAAAGGGCAATCAAATTTGCCTAACAGTAAGATATATTAATACATTTTCATTTTCAAAATCTACTGTTAAATAACTTTTCTAGTGATTGGGTGTGTGCCATAAACCACTATGAAATTCATATAAAACCACGTTCATTTAAGACTTTAAATCCCTAAACAACACAATACTGACACAATGCTTTTTTTGATGTAATTTTACGTATTTACAAAATGCTTTTTAACCATTCTTTGACTTTATTTCAGCAGCTTTCTTTAACCCTGATTGGGTAATGTGGAAATCTATGTATACACACAAAACTCACAAACCTTGGCTAAACAATTTATAAACACATGTATGCTAAAACAGCCATAACTTATTTACTAAACCCTCTTCATAAAAAGCAGGAAAAATCAATTGTCTCATTCAGACCAGTTGGTGCTAGGGTTTTCACCATTCAGTGTTTCACCATCTACAGCTGTGCTTGAGCGTGTTCTATACACTAAGTGCTCAAAGTGATACAAATGGTGATGTTCCGGTCTGTGATTTAACTAAGGATCGTTAATGCAACATTGTTTCTCTTCTTTTCCGTATTTGTAACACACAAGTGTCAATTGGATACAAATAAGAGAATTGTTGCAGTTCGGCTGTTTGGAAGCAATGTGAGCGTGTTTTTTACACTAAGTGCTCACTGAATTTGCTCTTGGTTCACAGACTTAAAGGGACATAAGGCTCTCTACTTTGAATGTTGCTGTAACTGTTGTTATTCATTATATGTTATCACATTTTTTTTGCACTTGTGAGGGGTTAGGGGAGTCCATTTAATGACCTATATTAAGATTAAATAAACGCTTTTTCTTTAATGAGGATTTAAGTGTGCAACCTTGTCATTCTTTGATACCCACGTAAAATTGTGGTTGTCTTCTCTCTTTTTCTTTTGTTAATATATATATATATATATATATATATATATATATATATATATATATATATATATATATATATATATATATATATATATATACAGGGGAGTGCAGAATTATTAGGCAAGTTGTATTTTTGAGGATTAATTTTATTATTGAACAACAACCATGTTCTCAATGAACCCAAAAAACTCATTAATATCAAAGCTGAATAGTTTTGTAAGTAGTTTTTAGTTTGTTTTTAGTTATAGCTATTTTAGGGGGATATCTGTGTGTGCAGGTGACTATTACTGTGCATAATTATTAGGCAACTTAACAAAAAACAAATATATACCCATTTCAATTATTTATTTTTACCAGTTAAACCAATATAACATCTCAACATTCACAAATATACATTTCTGACATTCAAAAACAAAACAAAAACAAATCAGTGACCAATATAGCCACCTTTCTTTGCAAGGACACTCAAAAGCCTGCCATCCATGGATTCTGTCAGTGTTTTGATCTGTTCACCATCAACATTGCGTGCAGCAGCAACCACAGCCTCCCAGACACTGTTCAGAGAGGTGTACTGTTTTCCCTCCTTGTAAATCTCACATTTGATGATGGACCACAGGTTCTCAATGGGGTTCAGATCAGGTGAACAAGGAGGCCATGTCATTAGATTTTCTTCTTTTATACCCTTTCTTGCCAGCCACGCTGTGGAGTACTTGGACGTGTGTGATGGAGCATTGTCCTGCATGAAAATCATGTTTTTCTTGAAGGATGCAGACTTCTTCCTGTACCACTGCTTGAAGAAGGTGTCTTCAAGAAACTGGCAGTAGGACTGGGAGTTGAGCTTGACTCCATCCTCAACCCGAAAAGGCCCCACAAGCTTATCTTTGATGATACCAGCCCAAACCAGTACTCCACCTCCACCTTGCTGGCGTCTGAGTCGGACTGGAGCTCTCTGCCCTTTACCAATCCAGCCACGGGCCCATCCATCTGGCCCATCAAGACTCACTCTCATTTCATCAGTCCATAAAACCTTAGAAAAATCAGTCTTGAGATATTTCTTGGCCCAGTCTTGACGTTTCAGCTTGTGTGTCTTGTTCAGTGGTGGTCGTCTTTCAGCCTTTCTTACCTTGGCCATGTCTCTGAGTATTGCACACCTTGTGCTTTTGGGCACTCCAGTGATGTTGCAGCTCTGAAATATGGCCAAACTGGTGGCAAGTGGCATCTTGGAAGCTGCACGCTTGACTTTTCTCAGTTCATGGGCAGTTATTTTGCGCCTTGGTTTTTCCACACGCTTCTTGCAACCCTTTTGACTATTTTGAATGAAATGCTTGATTGTTCGATGATCACGCTTCAGAAGCTTTGCAATTTTAAGAGTGCTGCATCCCTCTGCAAGATATCTCACTATTTTTGACTTTTCTGAGCCTGTCAAGTCCTTCTTTTGACCCATTTTGCCAAAGGAAAGGAAGTTGCCTAATAATTATGCACACCTGATATAGGGTGTTGATGTCATTAGACCACACCCGTTCTCATTACAGAGATGCACATCACCTAATATGCTTAATTGGTAGTAGGCTTTCGAGCCTATACAGCTTGGAGTAAGACAACATGCATAAAGAGGATGATGTGGTCAAAATACTCATTTGCCTAATAATTCTGCACTCCCTGTATATATATATATATATATATATATATATATATATATATATATATATATATATAGATATATATATATATATATAGCAATGTTAAAGTGTTGTGTTAATCAAATTGTTAAAAGCACAATAAAATTAAATTTAAATTCAGTTTGTAATGCTAGAAAATGTTGAAATGTCCAAGGCGATGTTTACTTTTGCAAAGCACTGTATATGTGTGTTTGAAGATGACACATAGATAGAAATACAGATAGGTAGATAGATAGATAGATAGATAGATAGAAAGATAGAGATAGGTAGATGATATATAAATAGATAGATAGGTAGATGATAGATAGATAGATAGTTTTGGAACATTGAGGAAATCATTTTGCAAAAAAACTATTACATTTGGTTCAGGGTACAGTTTTCAGTTAATATTACTAAAACAAATTAAACTATTTACAGTGTCCAGTACTTTTTCCCTAATTAGTATCAACCCTAAGAAAGGCCTGCAAGAGGACACTTAATTCCATCCCATCATTACAATAAGTGAACTTTAGGCCAGTGCTGTCCTTTTCTTTCTTCTATTAACTTCTTTATAATGTTAGATGCTGTTTTTGTTTTGTTTATTTGCAACAGGTCTGTGATTATGTGTAAATATGTTATGCACCTAATTGCAGGTTTACCGTCATAACAGCTCTCATTATGAAGCCAGATGTAGCCCACAGTGCAATAACAAACCATGTACACCTGACTTGGATGACTGTTCAGTGCAGTGCTGCAACACACCAATGTGCGGCAAACCTCAAAGCATGGGAAGTGGAGGTAAGATTACTGTGTTATAATCAGATACTTCAGTGTATAATAAGATGCATTTGATAGCAGCTAATAATGGCATGCAATAAAATAAAAAAGGAGAAACTAGAAAAATGGCTCACACTTCAGTCCATCCGTGGATTTCTCTGATCTTCATTTAGCCATAGCTCATAATCCACTGCATTTTTTTTCTAAGTTTATATTTAAAGTACAGTAATAAAACAAATTAAATGACTTGTATGAAACAGAATAAATACTATAGAGACAGTAAATTCAAACATAATCTTGTGATTCAGATAAAGCATACACTTTTAAACAACTTTCCAATTTACTTCTGTTATCAAATTTGCTTTATTGTTTTTGTATTCTTTGTTGAAAAGCATACATAGGTAGGTTCGGGTGCAGCAATTAAGAACTAGCTGCAGATGTGTTCAGCTAGCTCCCAGGAGTGCGGTGCTACCCCTTCAAAAAAGAAAAGCAAAATAATTAAAGCAAATTTGTTAATAGAAGTAAATTGGATAGTTGTTTAAAATTCTATGCTCTATCTGAATCGTGAAAAAAATATTTGGGTTTCTTTTCCCTTTAATTTTGATTTATTAGTGTAACATTAAATGTGAAGTTAGAAAAAAAAATAACAGATATAAGCCATTGTTATTTTGATATATTTTAAAAAATAGCGACATTTATTTAAAAGAACATGTTAGTGCAATAACACTTACATAGTAATATAGGTTGAAAAATGACTTAAGTTCAGCCTTTCACACATTCCTCTTACTATTCTTGATTGAGAAGAAGGGAAAAAACAAATTGAAGTGATTTCCAACTGTGTATTGTTTGTTAGAGAATGCTATTATTCAATATATAATATTTTGAGTGCCTCTCTTTTACTATGTAAGTATGATGACCCTTGACTAGTCTCCCAGTGATGTGGAAAACCAGACATGGAGCCATTGCCCAGGGTACTTAGAGAGGTATGGCTGCACCCACACAAGGCCTAAACACACATCTGGGGAGGACATGTCTCTTGTGCAGAGGAGGACTGCCTGGATTCTTTTTAGGCAGAGCCAGACTGATATATTGCACATCCGGTGATTTGGGGATCCACTAGACACCCGAATATAACGAAAGGGAAATGAAACCCAAACCTTTTGTTTCATGACTCAGATACAGCATGTGATTTTAAACAACTTTCTAATTTACGTCTATTAGCAAATTTGCTTCTGTCATTTGGTATCTTTGGTTGAAAAGCTGGAACGTATGCTTTGGAGTCGGCCCATTTCAGGAGCACTATATGGCAGCAGTTTTACAAGAAATTCATCTATTTGCAAGAGCACTAGATGGCAGCATTATTTCCTGCCATGTAGTGCTCCAGATACCTACCTAGGTATCTCTTCAACACAGAATATCATGAGAACGAAGCAAATTTGATAATAGAAGTAAATTGTAAACTTTTTTTTGAAGTAATATGCTTTGTCTGAATAACAAAACAAAACTTTTGTGTTTCACATCCCTTTAAGAAAGTTAAGCTGGTAGAAATTGTGATTTATATATAAATACCCATAGAGAAGTTAAATATACATATTGAGAAAGCCCTACAGGTGAAATGCGCGTGTGTCTCTAAGGGTGTGCTTGAGACAACAAATCAGACACATAGAGAAGGATACTTTTATAAAACTTTATTGTAACATCTCACAGTTGTAAGAGACAGGTTATGTGAGTAACCATTCTACCGGAGGAGGACAAAGAACGGCACACTGAGACCCCAGAATTATTTTATATGATTTTATTAACTTTTGTTTTCAGCGTTTAGCAAAGTAATTAGGTTTCTGTAGAGGGGAGATGTCCCCTTATTAATATTATTTTTAAGAACATTTTTTCAACATTTGTTTCTGTGATTATTTGATATAATAAATTATAAATGTTGACATTGCATTTATATAGGTGTAAATTTGTATACCCTCTTGCAGTATAGAACCCAATTTTAGGTTTGTAGGATTCCAGACTGATATATTGCAGGAAATATCTCTGTGAAAGTGATATGTTGGGCTAGAAGACACTGTTTGCCAGATAGTGAATAGAAAGAGAATAAGATGCTGTGTTGTTATTTGCTCCCTGGTTGATTGCTTATATCTTTTGTGACATAATCATTTTATTATTAAAGGGAAAGTCTAGTCAAAATTAAACTTTCATGATTCAGATAGGGCATGCAATTTTAAACAACTTTCCAATTGACTTTTATCATTAAAGGGACAGTCAAGTCCCAAAAACGTTCATGATTCAGATAGGGCATGTAATTTTAAACAACTTTCCAATTTACTTTTATCACTAATTTTGCTTTGTTCTCTTGGTATTCTTAGTTGAAAGCTAAACCTAGGAGGTTCATATGCTAATTTCTTAGACCTTGAAGGCCACCTCTAATCTAAATGCATTTTGACAGTTTTTCACCACTAGAGGGCATTAGTTTATGTGTTTCATATAGATAACATTGAGCTCATGCACATGAATTTATCGTGGAGTGAGCACTTATAAGCTAAAATGCAAGTCTGTCAAAAGAACTGAAATAAGGGGGCAGTCTGCAGAGGGTTGGATACAAGGTAATTACAGAGGTAAAACGTGTATTATTATAACTGTGTTGGTTATGCAAAACTGGGGAATGGGTAATTAAGGGATTATCTATCTGCACACTTACTCTCATACAACACCCACACTCTCATATAACACACACACCACACTTACTCTCATACAACACCCACACTCTCATATAACACACACACCGATATAAAACCCACATCACACACACTCTCCTACAACACACAAGATGCGACTGTCAGGGCTTTTTCCCTGTTGTTTGCCATGTGCTGCTTTCAGCCATTTTACTCACCTCTCTTCCTGACTATGGTGCATTGCGGGGGATGCTGCTCATTTCCTTCACTTCCTTTTATGGCCAGACTGGTGTGCATCATCCATGTGAGACAGGATGCAGTCTCAGAATTGTGATGTCATCACTTATTATTTAAAGGGCCTCTGTTCAGTATGCTTTGCCTTTGCGTTGTCTCAGACCTGTTTGTGAGAGTTCCTGTGTATTACCTGGCTGCCTGACGTCCTTCCTGGTTCCTAATCCCTGGCTTGTTCCTGACTCTGCTGTTTTCCTTGTTCCTGATTCTGGTTCGTCTGACTATTCGCTTTGGCTCCTGACTCGGCTCGTCTGACTACCAGCTCTGGTTTTGACTCCTGGCTTGTTATTTGACTTGTGGACTTTTTATTATTTTTTGCTATGAATAAAGGTGTGATTATTTTTGCACTTCTCGTCTCAGTCTGATTCCTGGCACCCTGACATTACGCAAAGGCCATGAATCCTGATGGTGCTAATAATCCACCTTTACCTGCCATCATTTCCAGGATGGATGAACAGGATCACCGCTTGGATCAATTTGCACTACCCCTGCAAACCCTGCTGACTCGTACTGCACATTTGGACCAAAGTGTCCCACAAGTTATGGCTGCTCCTGTTTCCGCTGCTGCACCTATGCCTACCAGGAGCATGTCCGGTTCTGCACCTCTACCTCAGCGATATGGAGGCGATCCTATTCAGTGCAGAGGGTTTTTGAACCATGTGGGCATTTACTTTAAAATGGTACCTCAGGCGTTTCCCTCTGACAGAGCTAAGGTGGGATTTCACATCTCGTTACTCTCTGACACAGCAATTGCCTGGGCTAATCCCTTGTGGGAGACTAATAAACCTGTGATTTCAAATTACCCTGAATTTGTGGCCTCCTTTCGAAGGGTATTTGATGTTCCGGCTCACTCCTCCTCTGCTGCTAAACGACTCATGTCCATTTAGCAAGGTACAAGATCTGTTGCTCAGTATGCTATTGAGTTCTGTACGCATGCCGCAGAGATAGGTTGGAACAATGAAGCCCTTGTTGCCGCCTTCTTTCATGGGCTCTCTGATGCGATTAAAGACGAAGTTGCTGCCAGAGATTTATCAGAGGGTCTCAAGGCATTGGTGTCTTTTTTGATCCTAATTGACATCAGACTCAGAGAGAGGCCCTCTTTCAAGGAGCGCTTGTGGAAGCCTCCTGTTCCGTTGTCTCCTATGTGTTCGTTCCCACCCATGCCTCCCTCTCCTCCCATGCCTCCTGGTCCCGAGTCACCAGGTACTGCTGAGCCAATGCAGTTGGGATTCACGCGTCTCTCCGCGGCAGAGAGGGCCTTTAGGAGGAGGGAGGGGCTCTGCCTCTATTGTGGGTTATAGGGCCACCTTTTGAAGTCTTGTCCTACACGGCCGGGAAACGCTCACACCTAAGGTCCTGTCGGGGGCAAACCTTGGGTGATTTATCCTTGTCCCCAGAACCGCTTAAGGAGAAACCTTTTGTCACGGTTGTCCTTTCCTGGGTGAACTCCTCCATAGTCACTCAGGCTCTTGTTGACTCCGGTGCTGCGGGCTATTTCATTGACAGTGCTTTTGTATCAAAGCACTCCATTCCTGTTTTGCCTCAGTCCGTTCCGCTTGCTATTGAGGCCATTGATGGCAGGCCCCTTCAGCCCACACTCATTACTCACGAAATTGCTCCGTTGTCCATGGCTGTTGGGGCTCTCCATTTTGAAACCCTCCAGTTCCAGGTGATAAACTCTCTGCATTTTCCGGTTGTTCTGGGTTATCCCTGGCTCCAAAAGCACAATCCCAGTCTCGACTGGCAATTTTGTCGTGGTCCCCGCAATGTATTTCCACTAGTCTTCAGAAACCAGTTAAAATCTTGTGCACTTCTTTGGTATCTCAATTGCCAGAGGATTATCGAGAGTTCCTAGACGTGTTTGACAAGGTGCGTGCCGGTACGTTGCCTCCTCACCGGTCTTAGAATTGTGCCATAGACCTGCAACCCGGAGCCATTCCTCCTCGGGGCCGGGTGTTGTGCTATGGAGGAGTATGTTGCCGATGCTCTGTTGCAGGGAATCATCCGCAAATCCTGCTCTCCTGCAGGGGCTGGCTTCTTCTTTGTGAAGAAAAAGGGTGGTGAGTTAAGAACATGTATCGATTATAGGGGTCTTAATCATCTTACCATTAAGAATGATTACCCTATTCCGCTCATTACGGAACTCTTTGACCGCCTCAATGGAGCTACGGTCTTTACTAAACTTGATTTGAGAGGAGCATGCAATCTCATTAGGATTAAGGAGGGTCACGAATGGAAAACAGCATTTAACACAAGGAGCGGGCATTATGAGTATCTTGTAATGCCCTTTGGCCTATGTAATGCTCCTGTTGTTTTTCAGGAATTTATTAATGATGTCCTACGAGATATGTTGCAACAGTGTGTTGTGGTGTACTTAGACGACATCCTCATACACTCACCCACACTTGAGGCTCATCGTTCTGATGTTACACAGGTTCTTCAGAGACTACGTGAGAACGGCCTGTTTTGTAAACTCGAGAAATGTGAGTTCCATCAGACTCAAGTAACCTTCCTAGGTTATGTTATCTCAGTTGCAGGGTTCTCCATGGATCCTGACAAGTTATCTGCAGTTCTGCAGTGGCCTCGCCCAGTTGGTCTTCGGTCTATTCAACGTTTTTTGGGGTTCGCCAATTACTATAGAAAGTTTATTAAAAACTTTTCTTCCTTGGTCAAACCTATAACAGACATGACCCGTAAAGAGAATGATCCACTCCATTGGTCACCTACTGCCATTAAGGCCTTTGATAGTTTTAAGACTGCTTTTGCTGCCGCTCCAGTTCTGGCTCATCCTAACCCTGTCCTGCCTTTCGTTCTTGAGGTCGATGCATCTGAGACTGGAGTAGGTGCCCTCTTGTCTCAACGTCCTACGCCTGACGGTTCCTTGCATCCATGTGGTTTCTTTTCTAAGAAATTGTCTCCAGCGGAGTGCAATTATGAAATTGGCGACAGGGAATTACTGGCCATAATTTTGGCACTCAAGGAATGGAGGCATCTTCTCGAAGGTACTAGCGTGCCAGTGCTCATTCTTACTGACCACAAGAATTTAACTTATCTATCTGAAGCAAAACGTTTGTCGCCCCGACAGGCCAGATGGGCGCTATTTTTGTCTCGGTTTAATTATGTGGTCTCCTACCTGCCTGGTAGTAAGAATGTTAGGGCTGATGCCCTCTCTCGACAATTTTTGCCTCTGTCCAATGAGGAGTCTGTTCCTACTCCTGTTATACCTCCTGACCATATTTTGGCTACCATACGTACTAATTTGACTTCTCCCTTGGGGGAGGAGATCCTGGCTGCACAAACCAATGCACCTCCTGAGAAACCTAGTGGTAAGTGTTTTGTTCCTGAGAATCTTCAAACTAAACTTTGGCACACTTACCACTATCCGAAAGCAGCAGGTCACCCAGGCAAGAACCAAATGATTTGGTCTGTCACTCGACAATTCTGGTGGCCAGGTCTTCATTCTGATATTGCTGTGTATGTTGCCTCCTGCTCAGTTTGTGCACAGAATAAGACTCCTCAACGTCTTCCTGCGGGTCTTTTTCAACCTATTGCTAATGGTGAGTATCCTTGGACACATCTTTCCATGGACTTCATTGTCGATCTCCCTGTTTCCAATGGCAATACTGTTATGCTTATGGTGGTTGACCTTTTTTCTAAAATATCACATTGCATTCCCTTGATGAAGCTGCCTACCGCTCAGGAGCTTGCTTCGATTTTTGCCCAGGAGATCTTCCGTTTACATGGGTTACCCAAGGAGATAGTATCGGACTGGGGTAGCCAGTTTGTCTCCAGATTTTGGCATTCCTTTTGTGCTCAAATGGGGATCCAGCTTTCCTTCTCCTCGACATATCACCCTCAATATAATGGGGCTGCGGAACGTTCTAATCAAGCTCTGGAACATTTCCTCCATTGCTATGTCTCAGATCACCACAATAATTGGTCTGAACTGTTACCTTGGGCAGAGTTTGCTCGTAATAGTGCTATTAATGCTTCCTCCAAGTTATCCCCGTTCATGGTGAATTATGGGTTTCAACCATCCTTGTTGCCCGATTCATTCATGTCTCAGGGTATTCTGGCTTTGGAGGAGCATCTCCAGCAACTCCGTTCCACGTGGGTGCAGATTCAAGATTGCCTTCATCGTTCTGATCGTAGGCGTCTGCCCGCACCTTCCTACCAGGTTGGTGAGAGAGTTTGGCTGTCCTCCCGCAACTTGAACCTTCATGTGCCTTCCAATAAATTGTCTCCCCGTTATGTTGGTCCTTTTCGAATACTCCGACAGGTTAATCCTGTGGTCTACGCTCTTGACCTTCCTCCTGCTATGCGCATCTCCAATGTTTTTCATGTCTCCCTCTTGAAACCATTGGTTTGTAATTGGTTTACCACTGTGTTGTCTCGTCCCCGTCCTATCGTTGTTGACAACCATGAGGAGTATGAGGTCAGCAGCATTATTGACTCTCGTATGTCCAGGGGCCATGTACAGTATTTGGTTCACTGGAGGGGCTATGGTCCAGAGGAGTGTTCTTGGGTTCCCTCCTCTGATGTTCATGCTCCCGCCCTCCTCCGTGCCTTCCATGCTCGTTTCCCCAATAAGCCTTTTGTCCTCTTGCGGGGGAGGGGTCATTGAGGGGAGGGTACTGTCAGGGTTTTTTCCCTGTTGTTTGCCATGTGCTGCTGGCAGCCATTTTACTCACCTATCTTCCTGACTATGGTGCATTGTGGGGGATGCTGCTCATTTCCTTCACTTCCTTTTATGGCCAGACTGGTGTGAATCATCCATGTGAGACAGGATGCAGTCTCAGAATTGTGATGTCATCACTTATTATTTAAAGGGCCTCTGTTCAGTATGCTTTGCCTTTGCGTTGTCTCAGACCTGTTTTTGAGAGTTCCTGTGTATTACCTGGCTGCCTGACGTCCTTCCTGGTTCCTGATCCCTGGCTTGTTCCTGACTCTGCTGTTTTCCTTGTTCCTGATTCCGGCTCGTCTGACTATTCACTTTGGCTCCTAACTCGGCTCATCTGACTACCAGCTCTGGTTTTGACTCCTGGCTTGTTATTTGACTTGTGGACCTAATTTACCTTATAGCAAAGACTAACTCAGATACAATAACACATGCTGGTCATTATTCTTTAGCCAAGCAATACTCATAGGGTTGTCTCACTGATAATTGTATCAACATCTTAGTGAGTTTTTCATACAGAATTCCTATTTTGTACAAAAGTCAGAACTAGGAATGGGAGGATTTTAAGACATTTGTTGGTCACTTTCGTTCATTACAAAACGAATGTTGAATGATTGATAAATATTCAACATTTTCTTTTTTTCAAATACATATTACTATTCCCTTATCTACAGTGTAATATTCAAATATTTAAACACAAGTATTCAAATGTTGAGTCTCATTAACTTTAATATAAAACTTTGGAATCAACTTTTGAATATAATATTCAAGTATTGTATTTGAAACTGAGATTATTGAATGACAGATTGAGTAGCAGAACATTTGTTCTACCTTTCAGTAGTAGGAACACAGGCATTTACCCTTCCCTAATGCTAAATAAAAGGGATATGAAACCCAACATTTTTCTTTCATGATTCAGATAGAGCATGTGATTTTAAACAACTTTCTAATTTACTTCTATTATAATTTTTTCTTCATTGTCTTAGTATCTTATTTTGAAAAGAAGGGATGTATACTTAGGAGCCAGCCCATTTCTGGAGAACTATATAGCAGCAGTTTTTCAAGAATGTTTTCCATTTGCAAGATCACTAGATAGCAACACTATTTCCTGCCATGCAGTGCTCAAGATGCCTACCTAGGTATCTCTTAAACAAAGAATGGTAATGAAGCAAATTTGAAAATATAAATAAAATGGAAACTTTTTGAAAATGGTATGTTCTGTCCTAATCACAACAGAACATTTTTGGGTTTCATATCCCTTAAAGGGTAAGATGATTGACATCATACTACTTAGTAAAACCTGCACCATTTTAAAAAAGAGTCTAACATAAAGCTCTGTTTCTGATTTTGGTGATTTTTCTATGGTAATTTTATATTTTATTTTCATCCTGAGCTGTCAATAACCACTTTGTTGCTCTTCAAGGAGAAATGAGCAGCACATCAGCAACTGGCACATCTGGTGCTAATGATCCTTCCACGGTAACTGCAACAATGACAGAATCAACAACACCAACATCAACTGTTCCACTTAGTGTAAGTATTCAGCATTATTTAAGCTACCTAAGCCTGTAAACACATGAAGTCAAATAAATCCATAGAAATGCACAAAATCATTAGATAAGTACTTACATTGGTAATGGTAAATGCTCTTTGATATACACAAGGTAGCCTGGTACACTCGCATATGAATTCACGTACACACTGGTTTAAAGGACCACTAAACACAAATTGTAAACTACATGATTTTAAACCTTCATATCTGAGAATAGTTTTGCAATGAAAACTACAGCTTTATTTAGTCAAATGAGTAAATTGTTTTATGTTTATTCATTTTAATGATTTCCCTGTTCTCTGAACAAAAGAATCCTTCCTAACCAATCACAAATATTCAGATATAGCGCAAACTCTGTTTGAACACTTGCAGTTGAGAGCAACTGGGGAAGCCTGCCCTTATCTCTTCCCTAATGTAGTTTAGCACTGATTCAACTTACTTACTATTGCAAAGAATGCTTTTCCTATCATGATTGTTGATGCACAACTGATAATCCACCATTTACAAACATGTGACTGCTGAGAATCTTAGGGGGGAGGGTGAAGTAAACAAAAGCTTACATAAATTGGCTAAAAAACAAAATTTATGCTTACCTGATAAATGTATTTATTTCTGGATATGGTGAGTCCAGGGCTTGAATAATTACTGTTGGGAATATAACTCCTGGCCAGTAGGAAGAGGCAAAGAGCACCATAGTTAAACTGCTAAGTATTACTCCCTTACCCACAACCCCAGTCACTGGACTGAAGAAAAATTGAGAAAAAGGAGTAACACAAGGTGTAGAGGTGCCTGAGGTTATAGTTAAAAGAACAAGTGCCACAGCAATTCCACGAGAACGGATCACTGCCAAAAGAGCCCCCAGAACCTTTGAAAAAATTCTGGGAGCCGTGGCTAGACCAAATGGAAGGGCCACAAACTGGAAATGTTTGTCCAAAAAGGCAAATCTCAGGAATCTGTGATGGTCCCTGTGAATAGGAACATGAAGAAACACATCCTTTAGGTCTATGGTTGTCATGAACTGACCATCCTTCCCTGTACTAAAGGAAAAATGGAGCGTATAGTCTCCATCTTGAGGGATGGAACTTTGAGAAACTTGTTTAGACACTTCAAGTCTAGAATGGGATGGAAAGTTTTTGGGAACCACAAATAGGTTGGAGTAGAACCTGAGACCCTGTTCCTGCACTGGAACTGGAACTATCACTCCTGGGGAGGAAAGATGTTGTATATATTTCAAGAACGCCTCTCTCTTTATCTGGTCTGCAGATAATCTTGAGACATGGAATCTGCCTCTGGGAGGAAAAGTTTTGAATTCCAATTTGTAACCCTGGGATACTATGTCCACAGTCCAGGAATCTGGGACATCTCGTATCCAGGCTTGAGAGAACTGAGAAAGTCTGCCCTCCACCTGATCTGATCTCGGATCGGAGGCAAACCCTTCATGATGATTTGGAATCAGCTGCGGGTTTCTTTAATTGTTTCCCCTTGTTCCAAGACTGATTGGGTTTCCAAGAAAACTTGGATTGTTCCTGCTTGGAAGAAGAAGGGAAAGGCTTTCCTCTGAAGTTACGAAAGGAATTCAATTTACTCTGACGTCCTTTAGGCCTATTCTTCTTATCTTGAGGCAAGAGAAATTTTCTGCCAAACTGGGTCCAAACAAGATTTTGCCCTTGTTAGCAATCGCCAGAAGCTTAACTTTAGATGAAACGTCTGCAGACCAGGATTTTAACCAAGGGACAGCGAAACTAGAAGTTTTAGCTCCTAGTCTAACAACCTGTAAAATGTAATCTGCAATAAAGGAATTGGCCAACTTAAGAGCTTAATCCTATCTTGAATTTCATCTAAGGAAGTCTCTACTTGAAGAGAATCAGACAAGGCGTCAAACCAATAAGATGCCGCACTAGTCACGGTGGCAATACACACCGCAGGTTGCCATTGGAGACCTTGATGAAAATAAATCTTTTTCAAATAAGCTTCCAGCTTCTTGTCCATCGGATCCTTAAAAGAGCAGCTATCCTCAATAGGAATAGTGGTTCTCTTAGCCAGAGTGCCCCCTTCAACTTTGGGTACAGTATACCAAGGGTCTTTAATGGAGTCCTCGACAGGAAACATTTTCTTAAATATGGGAGACGGGGAAAGAAACACCCCTGGATTCTCCCATTCCTGTGAGATAATCTCCCTAGCATGGTCCGGCACAGGAAAAACCTCCGAAGTGGAAGGTTCATCAAAGAAACTATTAAGTTTACTAGATTTCTTAGGAGTGACAATGGCAGGGGTATCGGAGTCATCTAAAGTAGCTAAAACCTCCTTTAACAATACACAAAGGTCTTCAAGTTTAAATCTGAAGGATACCACCTCAGTCTCAGAAGAAGGAATTATACTGTCCGAATCTGAAATTTCACCCACAGAATGTCCCGATGTATCTTCCTCTTCAGACTTATGAGAAAGGGCAACTTGGGAAGCAGAACTGAGGACAGGCACCTTACTTTCTGAATCTCTAGATATCCTCTTGTGTTTTCCCTGTAATCTGGGAATGGCAGCTAATCCCGCAGCTACTGCTGAAAATACCTGGGCAGTAGTTTCTGCTTTTAAATAAACTCCACTAGGAGTTATAGAGGAATCACAGGGCACTGCATGTGACGCCATTGAGGCTTGGGATGTAGCAGGAGAAAGCTGAGGTATTATTTTAACAGCATCATCCTGAAAGACATTAGGCTCAAAAATGTTACCTTTATTTTGCAAGATTTTCATAGGAGCTGCATTTTGTGCATCTAAACATAATAAGCCTGAATTCATGAGAGCAGGCTCTTGCTTCATATCAGACATGTTGTGAAACAGTAAATAAACTTGTACAGATGTTTCAAAGATTTTAATATTCAATTAAAATAAGCCAAGGAAAAAATACACTTTTAATTTTATCCCAAATTAGGATCGATCCCCAGCTAAAATGATGTGAGAAAAGTTAAGAAAAAACATTTATAAACATAAAATAAACTTCTAAAATACCCCTCAGGCAACCCCACACCTGGAGTTACGTGTGCTATAGGGTTTTTAACGAACGCAACAAAAGTTGAGTTATTTTACCCTCTATAGCGCAGCCATTATAAGATTTGAAACAGCCGGCTTGTGCATGCGATATGGTGGCGATAAGCTCCATACCGCACAAAATACAAGCGCTGTTTTGATGTGCTCGTGCATGCTTCCCCCATAGACATCAATGGGGAGAGCGGGTTAGAAAAAACCTAACACCTGCGATCGTGGAATGAAAAGCTCCGTAACACAGCCCCATTGATGTCTATGGGGGGGAAAAAAGTTATGTTTAAACCTAATACCCTAACATAAACCCTAAGTCTAAACACCCCTAATTTGCTGCCCCCGACAACGCTGACACCTAAAAAAATCTATTAACCCCTAATCTGCCGCTAACATAGAAATAAAGTAAAACCTAATCTACCCATTGTCCTGAAAAGGGCATTTGTATGGGCATTGCCCTTAAAATGGCATTCAGCTATTGTTCGTGCCCTTAAAAGGACATTTAGCTCTTTTATGAAATGCCCAACCCCTAATCTAAAAATAAAAACCCACCCCAAAACGAAAAAAAAAAAAAACATTACACAAAATAACAAAAGAATTATCCAAAATAATAAAAAAAATTCCTATTCTAATACCCATTTTAAAAAAAACACCCCAAAATAAAAGAAACCTTTTGTAGGGCATTGCCCTAAGTTAAACAGCTCTTTTACCTGAAAACAATACTAAGACCCTCTAACATTACAAACCCCCACCTCCCCCCAAACCCACATTCAGCTCTTTTGCTGCCCTTAAATGGCCATTCAGCTCTTTTAAGAGTCCACACCCTAATCTAAAAAAAAAAACCCCCAAAAAAAACTAACACTAACCCCTCTTTAGGTACTCACAGTTGTTGAAGTCCCGTTTGAACGAACTTCATCCCGGTGGCTCCATCTTCATCCAGGCTGCATCTTCATCCATGCGGCTTTATCTTCATCCATCGCGGGACCGGCATCTTCTTCATCCCTGCGGAGGCAGAGCGGCGATGCGCGGAGGCGGAGATCCAGGAGGAGGTCCAAGGTGAAGGTCCAGGCAGAGGTCCATCAATCCGACGTGGAGGTCCTCTTCATGTGATCGTCCGCTGCACACTGAGGATTGAAATGCAAGGTACCCCTTTTATACTGGGGTACCATTGCATTACTATTGGCTGAAATATTTGAATAAGCCAATAGGAATTAGGGCTGCTAAAATCCTATTGGCTGTTCAAATCAGCCAATAGGATTTAAGCTGCTCTCATTCTATTGGCTGATTCGAATCGCATGAAGAGGACCTCAACGTCGGATCGATGTACCTCCGCCTTGGACCTTCGCCGCTCCGCCTCCACAGGGATGAAGAAGATGCCGGTCCTGCAACGGATAAAGCCTGGATGAAGATGAAGTGGCCGGGATGAAGATTGTTCAAGCAGGACTTCAACAACTGTGAGTACCTAAAGAGGGGTTAGTGTTAGGTTTTTTCAACTTTTTTGGGTGGGGTTTTTTTTTAGTTTAGGGTTTGGGCTTTTCTTAAACAAGCTAAATGCCCTTTTCAAGACAATGCAAAAGAGTTAAATGCCCTTTTAAGGGCAATGCACATACAAATGCCCTTTTCAGGGCAATGGGTATCTTAGGTTTTTGTTAGAGTTCGTTTTTTTTATTTTGGGGTTTGGTTGGGTGGTGGGTTTTATTGTTGGGGGGTCTTTGTGAGTTTTTTTTACAGGTAAAAGAGCTGTTTAACTTAGGGCAATGCCCTACAAAAGGCCCTTTTAAGGGCTATTGGTAGTTTATTGTAGGCTAGGTTTTTTTTTATTTTGGGTGGGCTTTTTTATTTTATAGGGCTATTAGATTAGGTGTAATTCTTTTTTATTTTTTTATTTCATTTGTTATTTTTCGTAATTTAGTGTTTGTTATTTTTTGTAATTTAGTATTTTTTATTTTTTGTAATTAGATATTTTATAATTTTTATAGTAGTGTTAGAATTTTTTTAATATGTATTTTGGTTATCTTTAATTGGTAGTTAGTTTAATTTTAGTTTAATAGTTATATTAGTTTAATTGTTAGTTTAAACTTAGTTTTTTAATTTGACAAGTTTAAGTTTTAATTTAATTTAGGTTTGGAAATTGTAATTTTAATAAAAAGTTAGGGGGGCGTTAGGTTTAGGAGTTACTAGTTTAAATTAGTTAATTGCGATGTGGGGGGCTTTCGGTTTAGGGGTTAATAGTTTAATTTAGTATATTTTGTTGTGGGGGGCTTGTGGTTTAGGGGTTAATAGGTTTATTATAGTGGCGGTGAGCGACGGAATAGGAGTTAATAGATTTATTTTAGTGTGGGCGATGTTGGGGTGTGGGGGAATAGGGGTTAATAACTTTAGTATAGTGGCGGCAATGTTGGGGAGTGGCGGAATAGGAGTTATTAACTTTAATATATTTGCGATGTGGGAGGGCCTCATTTTAGGGGTTAATAGGTAGTTTATGGGTGTTAGTGTACTTTGTGACAGTTTATTTATGAGTTTTATGTAACTACTGGTCTCAGATTGTGAAACGGATCTTGTCAGTATAGGCTGGAACGCAAGCTTTATAGCCTCACCGCAAAACTTGTAATGGCTGTTCTATGGAAGTCCCATGAAAAAAAGTAATTTTTACGCGTGCGGGACTGATGTTGCGTTACAGGCTAAAAGGCTTGCAGGTACAGCTATACCAACAAGACTCATAATGGCTGCGTTACTGTTTTAACGCTGAAATTACCATTTTTTCAGTGTTAAAACACGAACGCAAAACTTGTAATCTAGGTATTACTGAGGTGCCTTACCTCTACCAATTAAGACCGGATCACCCAGAAATGGAGAAAAACAACTTCTTCCTCAGAAACGTTATGAAGTAAAGCCGGTCATGTGACCGCAACTGCCAGGCTCAAATTACTGCTGCGACACAGAGAGGCACTACTTCCTGGTACTCTGAGTACCAGAAATAACCATTTTTTAAAATCTGACAGTTTAAAATGTTGCATTGTTTTATTTTAAAGCAAAGGGGAATTGAATAAGCTGCTGAAATAGAAAATTCAGCCTTACTTTCAGTTTAAACTTGTATTGTTTTATCAAGTAAATATGTGTCAGAAAATAAAGCCTAATAAAATCATTTTACCCTTTCTTTTTAAAAGAGTTTAAATGTTAGTCTCACACATGCTACAGTGCCTGCTTCATGCCCCAGTGTAACCCATAAAACAGGATTATCTATGTCCCAATAAAAAAGCAGTGTTTTTAATTTGTTAAGTGCATGGTCTCCCCAACTGGAAGAAAAAACACTTACCTACTCCGCTGTCCGACACGTAGACAGTTACAAGGTATGAGAGGACACAGTTACTCACAGAGACCTTTGAAAAAGAAAGAACAGAGTAGCCAATTCTGGCTTTCTAAACTAGGGCAGCAATTGTTAGGAAAACAACCCCCCCCCCTCTTCTGCTCTCTCCCCCCTCTTTTGCTCTCTCTCTCTCGCCCTCTTTTACTCTTTCTTTCTCTCTCTCTCTCCCCCCTCTTCTGCTCTCTCCCCCCTCTTTTGCTCTCTCTCTCTCTCGCCCTCTTTTGCTCTCTCCCCCTATTTTGCTCTCTCCACCTCTTTTGCTCTCTCTCTCCTTCTCTTTTGCTCCCCTCCTCTTTTGCTCTCTCTCTGCCCCCTCTTTTGCTCTCTCTCTCTCTCCCCCCCTCGTCCCTTTGTTGCTCTCTCTCTCCCTCCCCCTCCCCCCCTCTTTTGCTCTCTCTCTCTCCCCCTCTTTTTTGTGCTCTCTCCCCCTCTTTTGCTCTCTCTCCCCCCTCTTTTGCTCTCTCTCTCTCTCTCTCCCCCTCGTCCCTTTGTTGATCTCTCCCCCTCCCCCCTCTTTTGCTCTCTCTCTCCCCCTCTTTTTTGTGCTCTCTCCCCCTCTTTTGCTCTCTCCCCCCTCTTTTGCTCTCTCTCTTCCTCCTCTTTTGCTCTCTCTCTCCTCCTCTTTTGCTCTCTACCCCCTCTTTTGCTCTCTCCTCCCCTCTTTTGCTCTCTCTCTCCCCCCCTCTTTTGCTCACTCTCTCTCCTCCCTCTTTTGCTCTCTCTCCCCCTCTTTTGCTCTCTCTCTCCCCTACTTTTGCTCTCTCTCCCCCCTCTTTTGCTCTCTCTCCCTCCCCCTCTTTTGCGCTCTCTCTCCCCCCTTCTCTTTTGCGCTCTCTCTCCCCCCTTCTCTTTTGCTCTCTCTCCCCCTCTCCTTTGCTCTCTCTCCCCCTCTCTTTTGCTCTCTCTCCCCCTCTCTTTAGCTCTCTCTCCCCCCTCTTTTGCTCTTTCCCCCCTCTTTTGCTCTCTCTCTCCACCCTCTTTTGCTCTCTCTCTCCCCCCTCTTTTGCTCTCTCTCTCTCCCCCCTCTTTTGCTCTCTCTCTCTCCCCCCTCTTTTGCTCTCTCTCTCTCTCTCTCTCTCTCTCTCTCTCTCACCCCCCATCTTTTGCTCTCTCTCTCTCCCCCCTCTTTTGCTCTCTCTCCCCCTCTTTTGCTCTCTCTCCCCCTCTTTTGCTCTCTCTGTCTCCCCCCTCTTTTGCTCTCTCTGTTTCCCCCCTCTTTTGCTCTCTCTCTCCCCCCTCTTTTGCTCTCTCTCTCTCCCCCCTCTTTTGCTCTCTCTCTCTCTCTCTCACCCCCCATCTTTTGCTCTCTCTCTCTCTCCCCCCTCTTTTGCTCTCTCTCCCCCTCTTTTGCTCTCTCTGTCTCCCCCCTCTTTTGCTCACTCTGTTTCCCCCCTCTTTTGCTCTCTCTCTCTCCCTCTCTTTTGCTCTCTCTCCCCCTCTCTTTTGCTCTCTTACCCCCCTCTCTTTTGCTCTCTCTCTCTCCCTCTCTATTTTGCTCTCTATCTCCCCCTCTCTTTTGCTCTCTCTTCCCCTCTCTTTTGCTCTCTCTTCCCCTCTTTTTCTCTCTCCCCCCTCTTTTGCTCTCTCTATCCCTCTCTTTTGCTCTCTCTCCCCCTCTCTTTTGCTCTCTCTCCCACCTCTTTTACTCTCTCTCTCTCCCCCTCTTTTGCTCTCTCTCTCCCTCCTCTCTTTTGCTCGCTCTCTCCCTCCTCTCTTTTGCTCTCTCTCTCCCTCCTCTCTTTTGCTCTCTCTCTCCCTCCTCTCTTTTGCTCGCTCTCCTCTCTTTTGCTCCCTCTCCCCTCTCTTTTGCTCGCTTTCTCACTTTCCCCCCTCTCTTTTGCTCTTTCCCTCCTCTCTTTTAGTCTCTCCCCCCTCTCTTTTTTAGTCTCTCTCTTTCTTTCCCCCTCCTCTCTCCCCTCTGTTTTACTCTCTTCTCTGTTTTTCTCTCTCACTTGACCATGCCGCTGCCACCACGGCTGCTCCCATCGGCCACGCCCCTTCATGCACGCTCCGCCTGACCCCTCGTCACGCCCGCCGACCACGCCCCCATCATGGCCTGCCTGACCGACCATGCCCCCACCATGCAGCTTCCACAGTGTGCACTCCTCTGCTGCTCAAGGCCAGGTATGTTTGTCCTCCTGCAGTCCCTACTGCGCATGACTGCATCTGACAAACATACCTGGCCTTTTATTATATAGGATGTGTAAACAATTATATTGTAGTTACTTTCATTTAAGTATGAAGTAGCAAAATAGCAGTGTCACAGGAAATGTGGTATAAATACAGACTTTCGGCTAGATTATGAGTTGTGCGTTAGGGTAAAAAAGCAGCGTTAAGAGATCCTAATGCTGCTTTTTTACGCCCGCTGGTATTACGAGTCTTGAAGGTTTAGGGTGACCGCACACTTCTTTGGCCTTACCGCAAAACGACTTACGTAAACTTCGTAAAGTCTTTTTTCTATGGGACTTTCATAGCGCCGGTATTACGAGTCTGTCCTGGGAGGCCAAAAAGTGAGCGGTACACCCTACCCTGTCAAGAGTCCTAATGCATTTAAAAGTCAGTAGTTATGAGTTTTATGGTACAACGCCATAGCATAAAACTCATAACTAAAGTGCTAAAAAGTACCCTAACACCCATAAACTACCTATTAACCCCTAAACCGAGGCCCTCCCGTATCGCAAATACTAAAATAAAAATTTTAACCCCTAATCTGCCGCTCTGGACACCGCCGCCACCTACATTATATTTATTAACCACTAATCTGCTGCCCCCAACACCGCCGCCACCTACATTATATTTATTAACCCCTAATCTGTCACTCCCAATGTCGCCGCCACCTACCTACACTTATTAACCCCTAATCTGCCGCCCCCAACGTTGCCAACACTATAATAAACATATTAACCCCTAAACCACCGCACTCCAGCCTCGCAAACATTAGTTAAATATTATTAACCCCTAATCTGCCGGCCCTAACATCGCCGCCACCTACCTACATTTATTAACCCCTAATCTGCCGCCCCCAACGTCGCCGCCACTATATTAAAATTATTAACCCCTAAGCCTAAATCTAACCCTAAGTCTAACTTAAATATAATTTAAATAAATCTGAATAAATATTAATATCATTAACTAAATTATTCCTATTTAAAACTAAATACTTACCTGTAAAATAAACCCTAAGATAGCTACAATATAACCTAATAGTTACATTGTAGCTATCTTAGGGTTCATTTTTATTTTACAGGCAAGTTTGTATTTATTTTAACTAGGTAGAATAGATATTAACTAGTTATTAACTATTTAATAACTACCTAGCTAAAATAAATACAAAAGTACCTGTAAAATAAAACCTAACCTAAGTTACACTAACACCTAACACTACACTATAATTAAATAAATTAATTAAATTAAATACAATTACCTAAATTAAATTAAATTAGCTAAAGTACAAAAAACCCCACTAAATTACAGAAAATAATATAAAATTACAGAAATTTAAACTAATTACACCTAATCTAATAGCCCTATTAAAATAAAAAGTCCCCCCAAAACCCTAGCCTAAACTAAACTACCAATAGCCCTTAAAAGGGCCTTTTGCGGGCATTGCCCCAAAGTAATCAGCTCTTTTACCTGTAAAAAAAAAATACAAACAACCCCCCAACAGTAAAACCCACCACCCACACAACCAACCCCCCAAATAATATACTATCTAAAAAAAACTAAGCTCCCCATTGCCCTGAAAAGGGCATTTGGATAGGCATTGCCCTTAAAAGGGCAGTTAGCTCTTTTGCCGCCCAAACCCTAATCTAAAAAAATAAAACCTACCCAATACACCCTTAAAAAAACCTAACACTAACCCCCTGAAGATCGACTTACCAGGAGACGTCTTCATCCAAGCCGGGCGAAGTGGTCCTCCAGACAGGCAGAAGTCTTCATCCAACCCGGGCAAAAGTGGTCCTCCAGACGGGCAGAGGTCTTCATCCAGACGGCATCTTCTATCTTCATCCTTCCGGCGCGGAGCGGGTCCATCTTCAAGACATCCAACGTGGAGCATCCTCTTTATCCAACGACTAAAACAGAATGAAGGTATCGTTAAGTGACGTCATCCAAGATGGCGTCCCTTAGATTCCGATTGGCTGATAGAATTCTATCAGCCAATCGGAATTAAGGTAGAAAAAAATCATCAGCCAATAGGATTGGGCTCGCATTCTATTGGCTGTTTCTCTGTAATTTAGTATTTGTTTGTTTGTTTTTTTACTTTAGCTAATTTAATTTAATTTAGGTAATTGTATTTAATTTAGTTAATTTATTTAATTATAGTGTAGTGTTAGATGTTAGTGTAACTTAGGTTAGGTTTTATTTTACAGGTAAATTTGTCTTTATTTTAACTAGATAGTTATGAAATAGTTAATAACTATTTAATAACTATTCTACCTATTTAAAATAAATGCAAACTTGCCTGTAAAATAAAAATAAACCCTAAGATAGCTACAATGTAACTATTAGTTATATTGTAGCTATCTTAGGCCTAGATTTAGAGTTGGGCGGTAGCCGTGAAAACCAGCGTTAGAGGCTCCTAACGCTGGTTTTTACCGCCCTTTGGTATTTGGAGTCAGTCAGGAAAGGGTCTAACGCCCACTTTGCAGTCGCAACTTTTCCATACCGCAGATCCCCCTACGCAATTTGCGTATCCTATCTTTTCAATGGGATCTATCTAACGCCGGTATTTAGAGTCGTGGCTGAAGTGAGCGTTAGAAATCTAATGACAAAACTCCAGCCGCAGAAAAAAGTCAGTAGTTAAGAGCTTTCTGGGCTAACGCCGGTTTATAAAGCTCTTAACTACTGTGCTCTAAAGTACACTAACACCCATAAACTACCTATGTACCCCTAAACCGAGGTTCCCCCACATTGCCGCCACTCTATTAAAATTTTTTAACCCCTAATCTGCCGACCGCACGCCGCTGCCACCTACGTTATCCCTATGTACCCCTAATCTGCTGCCCCTAACACCGCCGACCCCTATATTATATTTATTAATCCCTAATATGCCGCCCTCAACGTCGCCGCTACCTACCTACACTTATTAACCCCTAATCTGCCGACCGGACCGCGCTGCTATTATAATAAAGTTATTAATCCCTAATCCGCCTCACTCCCGCCTCACTCCCACCTCAATAACCCTATAATAAATATTAACCCCTAATCTGCCCTCCCTAACATCGCCGACACCTAACTTCAAGTATTAACCCCTAATCTGCCGATCGGAGCTCACTGCTACTCTAATAAATTTTTTAACCCCTAAAGCTAATTCTAACCCTAACCCTAACACCCCCCTAAATTAAATATAATTTTATTCTAACAAAATAAATTAACTCTTATTAAATAATAATAACTTATTCCTATTTAAAGCTAAATACTTACCTGTAAAATAATTATATTGTAGCTATTTTAGGATTAATATTTATTTTACAGGCAACTTTGTATTTATTTTAACCAGGTACAATAGCTATTAAATAGTTAATAACTATTTAATAGTTATCTAGTTAAAATAATTACAAAATTACCTGTAAAATAAATCCTAACCTAAGTTACAATTAAACCTAACACTACACTATCAATAAATTAATTAAATAAAATACCTACAATTATCTACAATTAAACCTAACACTACACTATCAATAAATTAATTAAATACAATACCTACAAATAAATACAATTATAAAAAAATATTTACAAACATTAGAAAAATATTACAACAGATTGAGCCAATAGAATGCGAGCTCAATCTGATTGGCTGATCGGATCAGCCAATCGGATTGAACTTGATTCTGATTGGCTGATTCCATCAGCTAATCAGAATTTTCTTACCTTAATTCCGATTGGCTGATAGAATCCTATCAGCCAATCGGAATTCGATGGACGCCATCTTGGCGTCGGTAGAAGAGGATGTTCCGCGTCAGCTGGAAGATGATGGCTCCGGAAGAAAGAAGATTGAAGATGCTGCTTCATAGAAGACTTCATCCCGATGATGGACTTCTTCAGCACCCGCTTGGATCAAGACTTCAGCCCGATGATGGATTTCTTCAGCCGCCGCTTGGATCCAGACTTCAGCCTGAGGATGGACGTCACTCTTCAGCCCCCCGCTTGGGCTTGGATCAAGACTTCAGACCCTCTTCTGGACCGATCGGTGAACCTGGCATGGTGAAGACAAGGTAGGGAGATCTTCAGGGGCTTAGTGTTAGGTTTATTTAAGGGGGGTTTGGGTTAGATTAGGGGTATGTGGGTGGTGGGTTGTAATGTGGGGGGGTATTGTATGGTTTTTTTTTACAGGCAAAAGAGCTGAATTCTTTGGGGCATGCCCTGCAAAGGGCCCTTTTAAGGGCTGGTAAGGTAAAAGAGCTTTGAACTTTTGTAATTTAGAATAGGGTAGGGCATTTTTTTATTTTGGGGGTCTTTGTTATTTTATTAGGGGGCTTAGAGTAGGTGTAATTAGTTTAAAATTGTTGTAATATTTTTCTAATGTTTGTAAATATTTTTTTATTTTTTGTAACTTAGTTCTTTTTTATTTTTTGTACTTTAGTTAGTTTATTTAATTGTATTTATTTGTAGGAATTGCATTTAATTTATTTATTAATAGTGTATTGTTAGGTTTAATTGTAGATAATTGTAGGTATTTTATTTAATTAATTTATTGATAGTTTAGTGTTAGGTTTAATTGTAACTTAGGTTAGGATTTATTTTACAGGTAATTTTGTAATTATTTTAACTAGGTAACTATTAAATAGTTATTAACTATTTAATAGCTATTGTACCTGGTTAAAATAAATACAAAGTTGCCTGTAAAATAAATATTAATTATAATTTATATTGTAGCTATATTAGGGTTTATTTTACAGGTAAGTATTTAGCTTTAAATAGGAATAATTTATTTAATAAGAGTTAATTTATTTAGTTAGATTTAAATTATATTTAATTTAGGGGGGTGTTAGGGTTAAAGTTAGACTTAGCTTTAGGGGTTAATAAATTTATTAGAGTAGCGGTGAGCTCCTGTCGGCAGATTAGGGGTTAATACTTGAAGTTAGGTGTCAGCAATGTTAGGGAGGGCAGATTAGGGGTTAATACTATTTATTATAGGGTTATTGAGGCGGGAGTGAGGCGGATTAGGGGTTAATACATTTATTATAGTAGCGCTCAGGTCCGGTCGGCAGATTAGGGGTTAATAAGTGTAGTTAGGTGGAGGCGACGTTGGGGGCGGCAGATTAGGGGTTAATAAATGTAATATAGGGGTCAGCGATGTTAGGGCAGCAGATTAGGGGTACATAGGGATAATGTAGGTGGCGGGGGTGTACGGAGCGGCAGATTAGGGGTTAAAAATAATATGCAGGGGTCAGCGATAGCGGGGGCGGCAGATTAGGGGTTAATAAGTGTAAGGTTAGGGGTGTTTAGACTCGGGGCACATGTTAGGGTGTTAGGTGCAGACATAGGAAGTGTTTCCCCATAGGAAACAATGGGGCTGCGTTAGGAGCTGAACGCGGCTTTTTTGCAGGTGTTAGGTTTTTTTTCAGCTCAAACAGCCCCATTGTTTTCTATGGGGGAATCGTGCACGAGCACGTTTTTTAAGCTGGCCGCGTCCGTAAGCACCGCTGGTATCGAGAGTTGCAGTGGCGTTAAATTATGCTCTACGCTCCCTTTTTGGAGCCTAACACACTGAAAACCCAGCCATTCTGTGAACTCTAAATACCAGCGGTATTTAAAAGGTGCGGGGGGAAAAAAAGCATGCGTAGCTAAAGCACCCCTTTGGCCGCCAAACTCTAAATCTAGCTGTTAGGGTTTATTTTACAGGTATTTAGTTTTAAATAGGAATAATTTAAATAATGATATTAATATTTATTTAGATTTATTTAAATTATATTTAAGTTAGGAGATGTTAGGTTTAGGGTTAGACTTAGGTTTAGGGGTTAATAACTTTAATATAGTGGCGGCGATGTTGGGGGCGACAGATTAGGGGTTAATAAATGTAGGTAGGTGGCGGCGATGTTAGGGCCGGCAGATTAGGGGTTAATAATATTTAACTAATGTTTGCGAGGCGGGAGTGTGGTGGTTTAGGGGTTAATATGTTTATTATAGTGGCGGCGCCGTTAGGGGCGGCAGATTAGGGGTTAATAAGTGTAGGTAGGTGGCGGCGACATTGTGGGCGGCAGATTAGGGGTTAATAAATATAATGCAGGTGTCGGTGATGTCGGGGGCGGCAGATTAGGGGTTAATAAGTGTAAGATTAGGGGTGTTTAGACTCGGGGTTCATGTTAGGGTGTTAGGTGTAAACATAAATTTTATTTCCCCATAGGAATCAATGGGGCTGCGTTAAGGAGTTTTACGCTGCTTTTTTGCAGGTGTTAGGCTTTTTTTCAGCCGGCTCTTCCCGTATTCATATGGGGAAATCGTGCACGTGCACGTTACACCAGCTCACCGCTGACTTAAGCAGCGCTGGTATTGTAGTGCGGTAATGAGCAAAATTTTGCTCAACGCTTACTTCTTGTCTTTTAACCACAGGTTTCTGAAAACTCGTAATACCAGTGCTGCAGGTAAGTGAGCGGTGAGGGAAAACTGCTCGTTAGCACCGCACAGCCTCTAACGCAAAACTCGTAATCTGGGCCTTTGTGTGCACCTAATAATTTTGTGTCTTTTTATATATAGTTTGTGGATTACCTCATCAAGCTCACTCAAGAGATCTCACTCAAATTTATAATAATGTTAGACGTGCATACACTGCTAAACAAAGGGACGGTGTAAAGAGACACATTAATTAGATAATAATAGACGTGCCACTGAATACGGTATCAATGAATGCGCATGCTCAAACGAGTAAGGTAACCTTTCACAAATCTTAGAATACCTTTAAATAAATATTTCTTTCCTAAGATATGGTGAGTCCATGACGTCATCATTTACTGTTGGGAATATCACTCCTGGCCAGCAGGAGTTGGCAAAGAGCACCACAGACAAGCTGTTAAGTATCACTCCCCTTCCCAAAAACCCCAGTCATTCTCTTTGCCTTGATGCATGGAGGAGGTGAAGTTTTATGTGTCTGAAGAAAATTGGATTTCTTTTACTTCAAGCAAGTTTTTAACTACTTCAGAAAGCCAGAGTAGGTTTACTCTGTTCTTTCCCTTTTCAGTCTGGGTCTAGCCGTAGTCCACGTTAGTCTCTTCAGTAGAGCAGTGATAGCTTTAAAGCAGTTAGGTTACTTGTGAGGTGGGCCTCACTACATTTTCCTAACATGCTGCTGCTCTTGTATAGAAAGCCAGAGTAGGTTTACTCTGTTCTTTCTTTTTTCCACAGGTCTCTGTGAGGAGTGGCGTCCTCTCATTTGAGGTGTGCTGTCCTCCTGACGGACAACTGGATGTGCAGGTAAGTGCCCTTTGTCTTCTGGGGCTAGGAGGCTGGCACTAAAGTGGTTAACCTATGGTTCCTGCACCTTTCTTGGGACTAGAATCCTGGGTTCAGGGTCGCTTTAAGGCAGTGGCAGGCACAATATTCATGTGATATAGAGACTTCCTTTATGGCAAAAAAAGAGTTAACCCCATATCTTTAATTTTGCATTGGATGCGATATGTATTCAGGCTACGACTTTGTTTAGAGGAAGTGTTGTCATTTTTATTAGCTTCTTTTCTGGCTGAAGCTCGCACTTTCATTTTGGTGCAGCTTCTCACGTGTGCTCCTGTTCTGCTCCTTGTAACTTTATAGTCAGAGCGGTTGCGGAGCATGGAGTTCAGTCGGCAGAGTCCTGTTATCCTCTGGGTCTATTGCGGAGGCAGGTAGGCACCTCAGTCGCAAAGGGCTGAGGTGTAGAGGTGCTGACAATTATTTATCAAATTTAAACCGGAACGTTTAATTTTTTATTGCTGCCAAATAATGTATATATTAATTGGGAATAATCCTTCTTCCTCTATGGGGCAAAATCTTAATCACTGTGAGGGCACAATTTTGACTTAACTTTGCAGTTATTTACGTTGAGGTCTCTTAAAGGACCAGTCCCTCAAGTATAATTTTCAACACTTTTGTCCCTAATTGCAATTTCACTACCATGGAACAGGATGCTGTTCTTATGGACAGGTGTACTCTGTGCTTGGACAATCAAGTTGTGCTGCCCTTGCTATTTTGTAACTCATGCATAGATAGAACCTTAAAAAATAAGGATAAACTTTTTGTTTCTGAACCACCAGTCTTTCAGGTTGATGCTGTTCAGGCAATGCCACAGTTTTCTCCTCAAACGTCACAAGCCTTAATGGTGTCACATGCAGTGCCCTGTGGTTCCTCTCAATCTCCTGGAGGAGTTTATTTGCAAGCAAAAATTGCTGCCCAGATATCTTCTGCAGTATCTGTGGCATTAGCTGCCATTCCCATGTTACGGGGGAAACGCAAGAGGAAAATTAGAGATTCAGATAGTAAGGTTTCTACTCCAGCTTCTACTACCTTAGTTGGCCTTCCTCATAATTCTGATGAGGAAGATACATCGGTAGCTTCTGAGGGTGAAATCTCAGATTTGGATGGTATAATTCCTTCTTCTGATGCTGAAGTTGTATCCTTCAGATTAAAGCTTGAACACATCCGTGTACTGTTAAAGGAGGTTTTAGCTATTCTGAATGACTCCGACACCCCTGTCGCTGTCAACCCTAGGAAGTCTAGTAAACTTAATAAATACTGTTCTTTCCTCTGTGGAGGTGTTTCCTGTGACAGACCATGCTACGGAGATTATAGCACAGGAATGAGAGAGACCAGGGATATGATTTTCCCTATCTCCTGTCTTTAAAAAGATGTTCCCTATCGCTGACTCCATTAAACAGTCATGGCAAATGGTGCCTAAAGTAGAAGAAGCCATTTCTACTCTGGCTAAGAGAACTATTATTCCTATTAAGGATAAGTGCTCCTTTAAGGACCCAATGGACAAAAAACTAGAGGCTTATTTGAAGAAAATATATGTTCATCAAGGCCTCCAATGGCAACCTGCAGTATGTATTGCCACTGTGAGAAAAGTGGCAGCCTATTGGTTCGACACCTTGTCTGATTCTCTTCAGGTGGAGACTCCCTTGCAAGAGATTCAAGACAGAATTAAAGCTCTTAAGCTAGCCAATTCCTTTATTACCGACGCTTCCATGCAGGTTATTAAACTGGGAGCCAAAATTTCTGGCTTAGCTGTACTAGCGCGCAGAGCATTGTGGCTGAAATTTTGGTCAGCCGATGTGTCCTCTAAGTCCAAGCTTCTGGCGATTCCTTACAAGGGTAAATTATTTCTGATATTACGGGTGGAAAGCGATCTTTTCTTCTGCAAGACAAGAAGAATAGACCTAAAGGATGTCAGAGTAATTTTCGTTCCTTTTGGAATTTCAGAGGGAAGTCCTCCTTGTCATCTTCCAAACAGGAACAATCCAAGTCTTCTTGGAAACCCAGTCAGTCATGGACCAAGGGAAAGCATTCTAAGAAACCTGCAGCTGAGTCTAAATCAGCATAAAGGGTTTGCCCCCAATCCGGAGTGGATTCAGTGGTGGGCAGACTTCTCAGTTCTCTCAAGCATGGATACGAGATGTCCCAGATCCTTGGGCTGTAGACATAGTATCCCAGGGTTACAAATTAGAATTCAAGACTTTTCCTCCCAGGGGCAGGTTTAACCTCTCAAGATTATCTGCAGACCAGATAAGAAGAGAAGTGTTCTTAAAATGTGTACATAATCTTTCCTCCCTGGGAGTGATTGTTTTAGTTCCAGTACAGGAACAGGGTCTAGGTTACTATTCCAATCTGTTTGTGGTTCCAAAAAAATAGGGAACTTTCTAACCTATTCTGTACCTGAAGTGTCTAAACAAGTTTCTCAGAGTACCGTCCTTCAAGATGGAAACTATCCATTCCATTCTTCCTTTAGTGCAAGAGGGTCAGTTCATTACAACTATAGACCTGAATGATGCATACCTTCATTTTCCTATTCACAGGGATCACACATTTCTGAGATTTGCCTTTCTGGACAAACACTTTCAGTTTGTGGCTCTTCCTTTGGCCTTGCCAAGTTCTGGGGGCTCTCTTGGCAGTGAGTCGGTCTCTGGGAATTTCAGTGGCACCCTACCTGGATGATATATTGGTTCAGGTGCCATCTTTTCAACAAGCAAACTCTCACACATAGATATTGTTGTCTTTTCTGTGCTCCCACGGATGGAAAGTGAATCTGGAAAAGAGTTCCCTTGTTCTAGCTACAAGGGTAGTTTTCTTAGGGACCACAATAGATTCCCTATCAATGAAAATATTTCTGACAGAGGTCAGGAGAGACAAACTTCTTGCCTCTTGCCTATCTCTACAGTCTACTGTTCGACCAACAGTGGCTCAATGTATGGAGGTAATTGGTCTGATGGTTGCTTCTATGGACATCATTCCATTTGCTCGATTCCATCTAAGAGCTCTTCAATTGTGCATGCTCAGACAATGGAACGGGACCATGCGGATCTGTCTCAGAGAACAGATCTAGATCAGTCAACAAGAGACTATCTCCCATGGTGGCTGTCTCAGGAACATCTGTCTCAGGGTACAACCTTTCCGTGACCTTCCTGGGTAATAGTGACCACGGATGCAAGCCTTTTGGGTTGGGGAGCAGTCTGGGAATCGTTAAAGATGCAGGGTCTTGGGGTTGAGAATGATTTTCAATGCTCTGATGGCTTGGCCTCAGTTGTCCTCAACCCAGTTTATCAGGTTCCAGTCAGACAACATAACCTCAGTGGCTTACATTAACCACCAGGGAGGAACTTGGAGTTCCTTAGCCATGAAGGAAGTGGCTCAGATTGTTCAGTGGGCAGAAGCTCACAGTTGCTGTCTATCTGCCATCCACATTCCAGGAGTGGAAAATTGGGAAGCGGATTTCATGAGCAGAAAGACTTTTCATCCCAGGGAGTGGGCACTCCATCTGGAGGTGTTTTTCATCTTAACCCTCAAATGGGGGGTACTGGAGCTGGATCTGATGGCATCTCAGCAGAACACCAAGCTTCCAAGGTACGGTTCAAGTTCAAGAGATCCACAGGCCACTCTGATAGATGCTCTAGCGGTCTCTTGGGATTTCAGGCTGGCATACCTGTTTCCTCTGTTTGCTCTCCTTTTATGAGTCATTGCTCGTATCAAACAGGAGAGAGAATCAGTAATTTTAATAGCCCCTGCGTGGCCTCGCAGGATCTGGTATGCAGACCTAGTGGAGATGTCGTCTTTTCCACCTTGGAGATTACCTCTAAGGAAAGACCTTCTAAATCAGGGTCCCTTCCTTCACCCAAATTTTGTTTCTCTGAAGCTGACTGCTTGGAGATTGAATGCTTAGTTCTGTCTAAGCGTGGTTTTTCTGAGTCGGTCATTGAGACCATGATTCAGGCTCGCAAGCCTGTTACTAGAAAGATTTACCAGAAGGTATGGCTTAAATATCTTTATTGGTTTAAATCCAAGGGCTACTCTTGGAGTAGGGTCAGGATTCCTAGGAGTTTGTCCTTTCTCCAGGAAGGCCTGTAGAAGAGTTTGTCAGTCAGTACCCTGAAAGGTCAGAGTTCTGCTTTATCTGTTTTGTTACACAAGCGTCTGGTGGACGTGCCAGATGTGCAATCTTTTTGTCATGCCTTGGAAAGAATCAGGCCTGTGTTTAAGTCTGTTACTCCTCCTTGGATCCTTAACCTTGTTCTTAAAGTTTTGCAGCAGGCTCCGTTTGAGCCATTGCATTCCATAGATATTAAGTTGTTATCTTGGAAGGTTTTGTTCCTTGTGGCTATCTCTTCTGCTCGGAGAGTCTCGGAACTATCGGCTTTGCAGTGTAATTCGCCTTATCTTATCTTTCATGCTGATAAGGCAGTTCTTCATACTCAGTTCGGTTTCCTTCCTAAAGTGGTTTTGGATAGAAATATTAATCAGGAAATTGTTGTTCATTCGTTATGTCATAATCCTTCTTCTCATAAGGAACGTTTGTTGCACAACTTGGATGTTGTGCATGCTCTAAAATTCTATCTACAGGCGACTAAGGATTTTCACCAGTCTTCTGCCCTGTTTGTTTGTTTCTCTGGAAACGTAAAGGTCAGATAGCTACTGCTACTTCTCTTTCTCTCTGGTTGAAAAGTATAATTCATTTGGTGTATGATACTGCTGGACAGCAGCCTCCTGAGAGAATCATGGCTCATTCCACGAGAGCTGCCTCCTCTTCTTGGGCTTTCAAAAATGAAGCTTCTGTTGAACAACTTTGCAAGGCTGCAAGTTTTCTCTGCATTCTTTTCCCAAAAGAAGCCTTGGCTGAGGCTTCTTTTGGGAGAAAGGTTCTTCAAACGGTGGTGCCTTCTGTTTAGGTCTACCTGTCTTGTCCCTCCCTAGTCATGTGTCCTCTAGCTTGGGTATTGGTTCCCAATAGTAAATGATGACATTGTGGACTCACCATATCTTAGGAAAGAAAACAAAATGTATGCTTACCTGATAAATTTATTTATTTCCGGATACTTTGAGCCCATCCTTTATTTTAATACAGTTATTTTTTTGGCTAAACCTCAGGCACCTCTACACCTTTGTGTTACTCCTTTTTTCTCCATTTCCCTTCAATCGAATGACTGGGGTTTGTGAGGAGGGGAGTGATATTTAACAGCTTGTCTGTTGTGCTCTTTGCCTCCTCCTGCTGGCCAGGAGTGATATTTCCAACAGTAAATGATGACGTCCAGAAATAAATAAATTTATCAGGTAAGCATACATTTTGTTTTATATGATATGAAAAATCTAAATTAAAGTTGATACGATATGAACAATCTAAATTAAAGATAGCATGAGCAAGAGAATATTAGAGAGAGCATTAGTAGGTTATATGCACTAATAAAAAATACTTACTATAAAAAGTAGAAATTGTGGTATTAAAAAATAGAAAAACATGTTTACAATGTTTATTTCCACATTCCAATATAGGTACAAATTCCTTATTCTGAAACTTTTTAATTAATATTTTTGTAAAAATAAAATTTTCACAAATCACTATTTTTCATTGCCTGTAAGTTACAATCTTCCCTGCCTGTGTCTTTGGTTGTTGTTTTGTTTGTTTTATTAAATGCAAAAAATAGTATGTTTATTTAAAACAGCAACTATTACCTACTGATTACAGTACTGTACTACCTTTCTGCTTGTGCTATGTATAGAAAAGTATTAATAAATTATATACAACTACCTTTAGGTTGCATGTATAAGCTATATTATGACATGTAAATATTGCCTAAATGACATAAGATATAGCTGTTTACACTTGGTCCCATCCCCTCTTCAAACTGTCTCATTTTACAGATACAAATATTCCAAAATTCAAACCTTTTCCTGTCCCAAGCATTTTGTTTTTTCTATTGATAAGCTAATGGAATTTCATTCTTACTATAGCATACTACCATACTGGTCTTTTGAAGAAAAAAAGTACACTCCCATGTATTATACGCTAGATTCGCTACTGGCATGCTCCTAGCCAATCAAGTGCCAATACCTGAGTAATGCATGGGATTGTGGAAACAGGGGGTAAGGGAAAATGCTGCAGACCACAGTGCAAACAATGTTGTTGTTATTGGTTTCGTAAGCTATGTAAACCTCTTCCCACCATTAGGACATTCTATAGCATCCTAACTTTGCTGGGCTTTAGCGCTGTTAGGACAGCATGGAACATCCTAACTGTTCGGCTGTCCTGAAACCTTTTCTATATGGGATTGCGTGTCATAGGATCTCACCCAGACCCATTGCCATCATTGAAATCACATGATCACATGAACGATCGTGTTATTTCAATTTTTACTCATTTGTTTACATCAGAAATTTGTTAAAATGTAGACAAATGAGTCCCGGCAGGGTGGTGTTACTTTAATGTAAAATGCCTATTATCTTCCAAAAATATCTAAACCAAGTATAGAATATTTTTATTTTTATAATTAGCTGCAAAACCACTAAATTTCAATAAAATCAATACATCCAAATATTTTGTTGATTAATAAATTTGTGCTTTTTGGCAAAACCTCTTTAAAACATTTCCTCATAAATACTTTATCAGTCATCTGAAGTCATCTGAAATCATTTTTATTTGCTCAGTTGTCATTTGAAGAAACAGTTTTACATGATATTTTTTTAAGGACTTATATTGATAAAATAATGTTTTCATCTATAATAAATATTTGTAGCTAAACATTTGAAGCATATTTTATAATTTCTTTTAGTACTTTTTAAACATATTTTATTGTAATCATTGACCATTTTGATCATTTGTTGGTCAAAAATCACAGTTTGTTGTTCATGTAATATACAGCAATGTCAATAAATAAGTCTTAAAAGAAGTGTTGAAAGTGTTCTTATATAAAATATAGTATATAAAGTGCATTGGTTTATTAAGGGTTGCTCCCTTAATAAACTAATGCAATAAAAAAGTGTGCAAAAACATTATGGATGGATTGATTTTCCTTTTCAGCAAACAAATTATAAAATGTAGTACTTGAAATACTTATCGAGGATCTCTATCAAAGGGGCTAATGGTGCAAATTAATTGTGTAGCAGATGGATTGGAATAGTGGTTTTAAATTAAATTAACAACATTTGTCTTTATTTACATATAATCTGCTGACACAACAATTATACTGATACATAGCTCTACTGACCTAACAACATTTTCTAAGGAAATCCAATTTTAACATGATTAAAAATACTCATACCAACACAGAATTGGTTTCAAATATGAAAAATGGTTATTGAATAACATTAGTGGTAAAATTGGAATATAGACCTAGGGCCCATTGGCAACTGTGTATACAGTACGTTACAGTAACTTAAAGACTTTACTGTGCACAAACAATTCACCTAAATTCTAAGTGCTACAATTTATGGAGTTATTTGTGGTGACATTGCAAAAAGCTGTTTTAGAATAAATGTATGTAAAATTATTTTAATTTATTATTGGAAATAAACTGAGTAAATAAATAAATAAATAAAAATCAATAAATAGTTTTTTATTTTTTTTATTTTACATTAATCGGACAGTCTACACCTTAATCTTTTGATTAAGCTGCAAATATCCTCCTGCACACGTTCTATATCATGCAGCAGGAATGGTAATTAAGTTATTTTAAAATGAATATTGTTTCTGGCCACTTTGAAATGGCTGCCAAGCTGAGCCCACTGATGACATCATGATCTGGGCTGCATCTAGGCACTCTGCTGAATAGCATTGACAGTCTGGTGAATCCAAATAGTGAGCCTTTTGTGATTGGACACCATATGCAGCCCAGATCGTGATTTCCTCAGTGGGCAGAGCTTGGCAGCCATTTCAAAGTGGACTGAAACAATATTCATTTTAAAATAACTTTTTTACCATTTCTGCTGCATGATATAGAAAAGGTGCAGGAGGCTATTTGCAGTTTAATTTAAGGTAAGACTTGAAAATGACTAAGGTGTAGACTGTCCCTTTAATTTACTACTATTACATTTTAACAATAAATCATAACACTTACATCTGTGTGCACCTCTTTGATTGGTAGTTATATGAAAATTATGGGCTAGATTATGAGTGGAGCGCTATTTAGCACTCCGGCTCGAGCATCAACTTTGCTACACGGTTTTGCTCTTGCTCAAAAGTAAAATGTTTGAGCAAGAGCAAAACCAAACAAGCACTACCCCAATATCTTATTCTGCCGATGGAGAGCAGAAGAAAAAACACCTATTGGTTTGGCGCCTAACCAACAAAAGTTATAACTAGTTCACATTCCAATGTTCTTCACTTACAGAACAATGTACTTTTATTGTAAATACATATTTATGTGTGTGTGTATATATATATATATATATATATATATATAAACCTATAGTTATACTGCGCTCTCACCTCACTACCTGTCCCCTTGACCCTATCCCCTCACAGCTGCTCCCCTCCCTCTCTGCTACCCTTACCCCTATACTAACACACGTTTTCAACCTCTCCCTCAGCACTGGTACATTTCCCTCATCAATGAAACATGCACTGGTCACACCTATCCTCAAAAAACCTTCCCTTGATCCTACCTCCCCATCCAACTACCGCCCAATTTCCCTCCTCCCTCTTGCTTCAAAGCTTCTCGAAAAACTAGTATATGCACGCCTATCCCATTTCCTTACGTTAAACTCCCTTCTTGACCCGCTGCAATCTGGATTTCGTCCCTATCACTCCACAGAGACAGCTATTGTTAAGGTCACCAACGACCTACTTACAGCTAAATCAAAAGGCCACTTCTCTCTGCTTATCCTCCTTGATCTGTCCGCAGCCTTTGACACTGTCGACCACCCTCTTTTGCTCCAAACCCTCCAATCCTTTGGCATCTGTGACACGGCCCTTTTGTGGCTCTCTTCCTACCTGTCAAACCGTTCCTTCAGTGTAGCCTTCTCTGGTGCCTCCTCTGCCCCGTCACCACTTTCTGACGGAGTACCGCAAGGCTCTGTCCTCGGTCCCCTTCTCTTCTCAATCTATACGTCATCACTAGGTTCCCTAATTAAGTCCCACGGTTTCCAATATCATTTCTATGCCGATGACACCCAAATCTACTTCTCTGCACCAGAACTATCTCCTTCCTTGCTAACCCGTGTCACTAACTGTCTTTCTCACATCTCTTCCTGGATGTCCTCTCACTACCTCAAGCTAAATCTCTCCAAAACTGAGCTCCTCATTTTCCCCCCTTCTTCCAAAATCTGCACCCCCAATATCTCTATAACTGTCGACAACTCCATCATTACCCCTACCCCACATGCCCGATGTCTCGGGGTCACATTTGACTCAGATCTTTCCTTCACTCCTCACATTCAGTCCTTGGCTACAGCCTGCCGCTTCCACCTTAAAAATATCTCTAAAATTAGACACTTCCTTACACAAGACACAACTAAGATTTTAATCCACTCTCTCATTCTTTCCCGCCTTGATTACTGCAACTCTGTCCTCTTTGGTCTCCCCACCTGCCGCCTAGCTCCTTTACAATCCATAATGAATGCCTCTGCCAGACTCATCTTCCTTACACTTCGCTCTTCATCTGCTGCGCCTCTCTGCCAATCCCTTCACTGGCTTCCTCTTGCCTCTAGGATCAAACACAAAACTCTCACTCTTACATACAAAGCCCCCAACTGCACTGCTCCCCCCTACATCTCAGACCTTGTCTCCAGATACTCTCCCTCCCGTCCCCTTCACTCTGCTCATGACCTCCTACTCTCCTCCTCTCTTGTCACCTCATCACACTCCCGTTTACAGGACTTCTCCAGACTGGCTCCCATCTTGTGGAACTCTCTGCCTCGCTCCACAAGACTCTCTTCTAGTTTTAAAAGCTTCAAGTGCTCCCTAAAGACGCTACTGTTCAGGGACGCATACAACCTACGCTAACCTTTCCTAATACCAGTTCCTCTCCTCCACCGCAATCCCCTGAACTCTCTTAGCATGTAAGCCTAAAAGTCCAGCTGTTTGTAGATCACCTTCTTAAGAGCTGACTACAACAGTGCAACTCTTGGCAGGCCCCTCTACCCTATAATTGTTTTGTTGTACTCCCCCTTTGTTTATAGCACTGCGGAATCTGTTGGCGCTCTACAAATAACCAATAATAATAATAGTTAGCGCTGCGGAATCTGTTGGCGCTCTACAAATAACCGATAATAATAATAATAGTTATATAGCTATTCCTATAGATTTATAGGTATAGATATCTATTTTACATTAACAGTATCAGATATATATAGAAGTATATAGTTAATAATAAAAATTTAGATTTTTTTTACAGTATGTAAAATATATTTTAATAATGTTATGAATATTTGTTAATATTTTATATTTACTATTTCAATAAAGCCCTTAAAGTTAGCAATTCTTCATGTGCGCTAACCAGACACCGCTTTAGACCTAAATAGCAAACCCCGATGCTCGTTACTCATATTTTACATTTCTTTGTTCTTCAGATAGAATACAATGTACTTTTATTATTAAATATATATTTAGGTATAGGTAGATATAGATATAGATTAATATATGTATTTACAATAAATATACAGTGAAACACATAAATACATATGTACACACACACATATGTATTTATATATATATATATATATATATATATACTGTATACATATAAATTTATATACACCTACATATAAATATATTTAAACATGTTTATGTATGTATATAAATGTTAAAGCCCTCTGAAGCCCTTTTTTTCCAAATATCTTTGAGCCCTTATAACTAATAATTTTTTTTAAAAATATTTTTTATCAGAAAATTTTTATATGAGTGTAACTGTACTTTTAAGTGTATTTATTTTATGTTTAATGCAACTTTTTTCTTCCTCTACCCTTTAAGCGAGCTCTCAAGTCACGCTAACCTGACAAGCGTACAGTAAATCTTGATTGTGCTTGAGCGAATATATTTACTTTTAACTCGTAACATGAGATATTGGGGCCGATTTACTAACTATCAAATGGACATGATCCGCTATAGCATATGCTGTCAGCATTTAGCATTGCACAAGCAGTTCTGGTGAACTGCTTGTGCAATACCGCCCCCCTGGAGATTCGCAGCCAATCAACTGCTAGCAGGGGGTGTCAATCAACCCGATCATATGTGATCGGGCCGATTAATGTCCGCCGCCTTAGAGGAGGCGTACGAGTTTAGGAGCAGCGTTCTTAAGACCGCTGTTTCTTAACTCCTGTTTCTGGCGAGCCTGAAGCCTGGCACGGAAACAGGTGCATTAGGCACAATACGGGCCATAATAAATCGGCCCCAAAGTGTTTTTATCGGCTTATGCACGCAACAAAAAGCCTATAAAAATACAATATCGCAACAGTTATCATGCCACTCGTAATCTAGCCCTACATTGGTTTATGAAAATGAATCTCCCTTTTTGACTAAATGCTGACAAAAATGAATAAAAGGAAATTGCTTTTTGTTATATGTGGTCTATCTAATGAGGCAATATAACCCTCAAACTATTATGTTCCTTTACCAACAAATTATTTTTTATTTTTCATTGTGCAAGCTGAATTTTTGTATATATTTCTCCCAAGGACAAGAAATGCAGATCATTTGTATGTACTGGAACAGACTGCTTTAAAGCACAAACAGCTGTAGCAACAAAGCAATGCCGCGTTGGGATCAACCACTGTGAGGTAAATACTGTTTTATAACTTTATATTTTTTACCCTGTACTTCATTTTATTGCCCCCACCAAGAGTTAAAGGGACATTAAACAAAAAAAAAATATCCCATGCAAATTTTAAGGATTTTTGCAATAGAATATTTATTTTTCCTGTTTTTCCTGTCATTAAGAGTAGTGGTTATTGGCCGCTTCTTATAGAGGTTGGACTGGATCCTGCAGGATCAGGAACCCAATCTTGCTACTTTCTACACAGTGACTGCTTTTGGCTCATTTAGATAAGCGCTCCACAAATAGAGCTAACCAACAGATTGTTTAAGTTATAAAATGAAATAACAAGAGGACCCAATGTTACTAAGAAAAAAGTTTTTTTTATATAATAAATTTCTATAGCGGTTTTGGCAAATATCGTGTTAACACATACAAAATTTACAAAAGATGCCGGCATCTAAAAACAATAAGACATCATAAATGTATTAAAAAATGTATTAAAAAACAAGGGGAATCGGCCAATATATTCAGGGCAGTGTTAGCTGCCTTTATCAAGATCTTGATAAAGGCAGCTAACACTGCCGAAACGCATAGATTTGCTTACTTTTGTTCTCTGATATTTATTGTCAACAGTGTTACAACTCACAAGTTCATCTCTATCTCTATGATATATATGGAGAGAAGACATATGAATAATTCCTGTGTGTAACAATTTCAACTTTATCTTAAGCTACCCATATGCTGAACTGTTCCATCAGCACTGCAAACAGGTTCATTTCCATCTCCTTGATTAAAACACTGAGATGGATGTATGAGTAATTCCTGTGTGCCCCCTTGTTTCATCTCGCTCCCATCATAGCCTTATTCAAAACAACAGTACGGATAACAACAAAGTGCTTAGGAGCTCTATTGAAAAACAGACAAAAAACGGATAAAAAAGAACGGATCAACACTTCACACAATCTAAAGCCGCTGATATAACAACCCGCTACAAAATTTGGAAAAGACTATTGGATATCGGACACTTGCAAGTATCGCTACTAACTGTTACATACTAATCATACTTTGACACAATTGTATATTTTCAACTGGGACATATAAATATTTTTTTTCAAACAATATATTTTTTCAAACAATTACTGTGTCCAGGGATTGGAGGAAAACTATTAGTCAGGTGACGTGACGTCAAACCTCACGACTCATCACTCACAGTTACTCCTAGCGGCTAACAGATTAGATGCCTCACCATGCACTGTGCTTTGACAAACTAACTGTCTAATCAAAGTATTGGTAATATATAACGAGTTAAGATTATTGTGATAAGAGTTATCTGCCCTAATCAAGTTTATAGATAGATATATTTCTACTGTTTTTCTTATACTTTTCAGAATCCAAACATTGATTCTTTTTATTTGTGCCCTGAATATATCGGCCGATTCCCCTTGTTTTTTAATACATTTTTTAATACATTTATGATGTCTTATTGTTTTTAGATGCCGGCATCTTTTGTAAATTTTGTATGTGTTAACACGATATTTGCCAAAACCGCTATAGAAATTTATTATATAAAAAAACTTTTTTCTTAGTAACATTGGGTCCTCTTGTTATTTCATTTTATAACTTAAACATTCTGTTGGTTAGCTCTATTTGTGGAGCGCTTATCCCACACCTATTTTCACTTCTCTGTTTAATAGTCTGTAATTTGAGATTTATCAGACCACATAAGGGATTTAAAGGGACAGTTTACTCAAAAATTTTCTCCCCTTTAATTTGTTCCCAATGATCCACTTTACCTGCTGGAGTGTATTAAATTGTTTACAAGTAGCTCCTTTACCCTTATATTGGCATTTGAAATTGTTGATTTAGCATGTGGTATCCCCACCTATTCTGAAAGTTTGTGGCCGCGCGTACCAGCTATAGATAAGCTTTGTAAACACAGCCAGCAGAAGAAATGACACACCCAGTCAGATATAGCAGACATAAGGTAATACAATGTTGATTTTCCATTGTTCTCTTTAAGTACTGGTGATTGTTTTAAGGACAGATATAAGATAAAGAAGCAGGTATATGTGCACAATGTGATACAGTAATGAAATCTGATTATACCTACAAGCTCAACCCATTTTATTAGGTTGTGGCTTCAAAACACAAAATCAGAGCTTTAATATACACAAATAAGCCTTAAAAAGCTCATTTTCATACATTTTTTACTCTGCAGTTGGTAAAAAAAGCAATTGTAAACACATTAAGGGAAAAACTATTTTACAGTATACTGTCCCTTTAAGCATTAACCATTCGACTAGCACTCACACCACCCTTCTTACTCTTGCTAATCTCATTTATACATGTTCCTACTTTTATTTACCATTAAAACATTTAAAGGGATATGAAACCCATTTTTTTTCTTTCATGATTCAGATAGACAATGCAATTTTAATTTTCTCCTATTATCAATTTTTCTTCGTTCTCTTGGTACCTTTATTTGAAAAATCAGGAATGTAAGCTTAGGAGCCGGACCATTTTTGTTCAGCACCCTGGGTAGCACTTGCTGATTGGTGGCTACATTTAGCCACCAATCAGCAAGCACTACACAGGTGCAAAACCAAAAAACTGCATGCTACTAAGCTTACATTCCTGCTTTTTCAAATAAACATACTAAGAGAACGAAGTTGATAATAGGAGTAAATGAGAAAGTTGCTTAAAATTGAATCGTATCCCATTAATATGCAGATCTTTTGCTGACATAGCTCTGCATATATGGGGGGAAAAAAAGACTTTAATGTCCTTTTAACTTTATTTCCTTGTCTTTTCTGGGAAAACATTGCTATCAGTTTTGTAAAATGTATTTTGCTATTTTCCTACAGTTGCAAAAACGGGTTTCAGGAGCCACCATCACTTTTGAAGCGGGGTGCAGTAACACCTGTGCCACAAGCACGTTTTCCTGTGCCAGCATCACCAACGGCAACTGTTTTCAAGAGTGCTGCAATGCTACAGCCACTGCATGCTGCATGAAGTTAGATGGACAAGTACATTTCAATATGGCTCCATCCATCAACAGGGGCTCCATCTTGAAAATTTTGACCTGGGCTTTTGTTGTAATGCTAACTTCACGCTATTTTTCTGGTATCAGAGCCTAAATTAGAAATCTTCCAGCCCTTCTTTTTTTCTAATCAGGGAGTACTTAAACAACAATCTCAGCTCAGGAAAATGTCATTACTTGTTACTGTTTTGTCCTGTATGCTTTGCTTTCTGTGTTGGGTATTTAGTTGCACACGCTACTGAGAGGTAAAATGTCTGTTCTTCAGAACTTAAAGCGTTTAACAGCTCAGGTTTTGTTTGACTGATACACTTTTTCACAAAAACTATGCCAGCCTACAAAGTATAAGGTTACTTTAGGACCAGTAGAGCTTTTATGCAGCCATTATTTGTTTGGAAACACAAATGTGCTGCAGGAAATACAAATATGTAACAGCTTTATTCTATCTAGTTAACCAAATATCAACACAGGTTGTACTGCTAAACCAATGAATCACACAGTACATAAAATAAAGGGCCAATTATATATTTGTGTGACAAAAAAAGTTATTACAAAGCATTTGAGAATTATTTCAAACTAAAGCATTTTTATACATTTTCTTAGAAGCTACATATAAAAGTAAATAAAAATATTTCTTTTTTTCCCCTTTATCTCTCTCCCTCTAATTATTTATCCTACTTAAATTTGTCTACCTCCTAAAATATTGCACTGTCACTTTCTTTCTAACCCACTAGCTTTTCTTGTACAATAGTGATGCTTATTCTCATTACACGCAAGCACGCAAGCCTCCTGGCTATTAAAGGGACATTAAACACTTTGAGACAGTAATATAAAATGATAAATCGTATCTGTAAAAAAAGTCTGAATCATACTTTCATTATTTATTTTGTGCCCTTTTCCTGAAATTCCATTCTGAAATTGTGAGCTTTTCAGTTGCTGTTAGAAATGGAAGTGTAGAACACTGTTATATTCCACACAGCCATTGGCTGCACACTCTAGTGACCTAGCAGAGAAGGTAACCTAAGTTACAACATGGCAGCTCCTATTGTTTTATAGATACTAATACTTTACACTTATTTTGTCAATATTTAAACAACTAATGAAACTTTAAAATATACATATACTTGTTATTTACAGACTAATCTTTTCTTTGAATGCATCAAGGGACAGTCTACACCAGGATTTTTATTGTTTAAAAAGTTAGATAATCCCTTTATTACCCATTTTGCATAATTAACACAGTTATATTAATACACTTTTTACCTCTGTAATTACCTTGTATCTAAGCCTCTGCACACTGCCCCCTTATTTCAGTTCTTTTGACAGACTTGCATTTTAGCCAAACAGTGCTGACTCCTAGGTAACTCCAAGGGTGTGAGTACAATGTTATCTATAAGGCACACATGAACTAACGCCCTCTAGTTGTGAACAAATGTCAAAATGCATTCGGATAAAAGGTGGCCTTCAAGGGTTCAGAAATTAACAAAAGAGCCTACTTAGGTTTTGCTTTCAACTAAGAATACAAAGAGAACAAAGCAAAATGTATAATAAAAGTAAATTGGAAAGTTGTTTAAAACTGCATGCCCTATTTATTTTTGATTAGACTTTCCCTTTAATGTCCCTTTAAAGATAAAACTCTATCCCACAATTAAAACCTATTTTTATATCTTTTTATATCACATTGCTTTCTCACTATAATGCTTTACAAAACAGAATTGTAAAAAAAGGTCTTGATATTTTGGTATCACAGCCAGCGATTAATTGAGAAGTTACATGACATTCCATATGGTGGAACAGCCAGCCAATAGTACTTAAACTAGATGGCACACCTTTATATTTAAATGGACACTAAAGTCAAAAGTTAAACTTTCATGATTCAGATAGAGTGTGAAATTTTAAGAGCCTTTTCAATTTTCTTACATTATAAAATTGTGCTCCAATTCTGACACTGGCAAACGTTTTTACCAGAATTCATTATAGTATAAATTACATGATGGATTCTAATGATTTGTGGCACTTTGTGGCTTGGCATGCACATCACTGTTACAAACTACAGGAGGTTGTCAATTATTGCAGAACAGTCACTTGTAAACCCACACTTTTTTTGTAACCTTTTGTAAACTATACACCAAAATATCATAGTAAGAATACTTTCTTCATGTTTACCATGGCCTAGTTTTCATTTCTGTTGTTAACCTGAGCAAACTGGTGGTAGAAACAAGTATCTCCATTAAAAGGAACAGTCAACATAAAAATTGTATTTTTTAAAAAGATAGATAATCCCTTTATTTACCATTCCCCAGTTTTGCATAACCAACACTGTTATATAAATATACTTTTTACCTCTGTAATTACCTTGTAGCTTATGCTGACTGCCTCCTTATCTCAGATCTTTTGACAGACTTGCATTTCAGGCAATTAGTGCTGACTCTTAAATAACTTCAAGTGCATGAGCACAATGTTATTTATATGAAACAAATGAACCAACTCCCTCTAGCTGTGAAAATCTGTCAAATGCATTCATATAAGAGGAGGTGGCCTTCAAGGGCTTAGAAATTAGCATATGAGCCTACCTATGTTTAGCTTTTAACTAAGAATACCAAGTGAATAAATCAAATTTGATGACAAAAGTAAATTAGAAAGATGTTTAAAATCACATGATCTATCTGAATCATGAAAGTTTAATTTGGACCTTACTATCCCTTTAATATACTTTTTACCTCTATGATTACCTTGTATCTAAGCTTCTGCAGACAGCCTCCTTATCGCAGATCTTTTGACAGACTTGCATTTTAGCCAGTCAGTGCTGACTCATAAATAACTCCACAGGAGTGAGCACAATTTTTATCTATATGTCACACATGAACCAACAGTACATGTTATTAGCTATTCACAGCCAAACAGTTAGATAAGAGGTCGTCTGCAGAGTCTTAGAAATAAGCCTTTGAGCCAACCTAGGATTAGCCTTTAACAAAAAATACCAAGAGAAAAAAGCACATTTAATGATAAAAGTAAATTGGAAAGTTGTTGAAAGGACTTTACTGTCTATAGAGATGTTTTATGTAACCCCCAGTTGACATTGTTTACAACACAGCATCAACAGCAATTAAAACTAGCCATAGTAGTTTCAATAAAAATGCAGAGACAAATCAATATAAAAGATTCATAATGTGTACATTATGTTTACCCATCAGAAAGAAGCGGATTGCTACCCATCAGTATGTTGGAGAAAAATAATGTACAAACAAAACATTATTGTTATTGAGACAAAATGTTAAAGGGACACTGAACCCAAATGTTTTCTTTCATGATTCAGATAGAGCATGCAATTTTAAGCCACTTTCTATTTTACTCCTATAATCATTTTTTCTTCGTTCTCTTGCTATCTTTATTTGAAAAAGAAGGCATCTAAGCTAAGGAGCTTGACAATATTTTGTTTAGAACCCTTGACAGCACTTGTTTATTGGTGGGTGAATTTATCCACCAATCAGCAAGAACAACCCAGGTTGTTCACCAAAAATGGGCCAGCATCTAAACTTACATTCTTGCTCTTCAAATAAAGATACCAAGAGAATGAAGAACATTTCATACTATGGTTCAGTGTCCCTTTAAAGCACAGTGGATACATATGACATTTGTTTGGAGTGACATGTTTTTTGCTTTGCTATGCAGCAATACAGTTCTCCCAGCCCCAAGTCATGACAAAATATGTTAATAGGAAAAGATGCATAATTTGACATAACCTTGAATTAAAGGGAAAATAACTGAAAAAAATACAAGTGTTTTTAAAAACGTTTTCTATAATTCAACTTTTTAAACTTATTTATAAAATTTGCATAAATAAAAAGAGAGAAGCGCTCAACCTGGGAACGAACAATAGCATAACAGCTTGTTCTATGGCTAGTTACCACCCAAGAAGCAGCCTCTTTTTGCTCAACATGTGCCTTTCACAGAGAAGAACTTTCCTGAAGCATATCAGTCTGATCCTGATTTAACAGTACAGTCCAGCCCCGAAATACCAGGCAATCCCTCTCTGAACGAGAGAAACAGCAAAACCCCAGACGTACGTTTCGGCATATTGTGGGCCTCATCAGTGAGGTGCAGCCATATCCTTCTAGGCACACTGAGCAATGGATCCACGTCTGGATTCCCGCATTACACTTAGGGAGACCTCCCTAAGTGTCATAATTTGCATAAATAAAAAAAGAGAAGCGTTTATGTTTATTTGTAAAATTATTTCTAAGCAATGGCATATATTGGAGTATTGTTATAGAGTTATAAAGTTAAATAATAATTTCATAAATTCCCAGCTATAAAATTATTCAAGAGTTCCTTGCCCACTTGAACTCAAATGGTTAATAACAGTGATGTATTTAAAATATAAAGATGTTCAGTCATTTGGCAAATACTGAATAATAGGTAAGTCCTCAGCTATTTCAGATAAAGAGACATTTTCTACATGACATTTATTTTTAAAGCAAGACTTTTATCATAATGCACATGAATATAATTTCAAACCAAAACTGAGATTAAGAGTCGGAGTTCAGTTCACATTAATATTTTATAGCAATTTAAGTGTGAAATGTCAATGAATATATATATATATATATATATATGTGTGTGTATATATACTATATATATATATATATATATATATATATATATATACACACTTCTCTTTAATAAATTCCTGAATAAGTCAAATTTTGAAACACCTTAAAAAAATAAAAATGCAAAATTTAAAATATTTTAAGACCCATTAAATCAGGTTTTCTGGCATCCACTGCTACTGAATTACTTGGTCATGTAAAGATTATTATTGATAGTCCTACTATCTCATATTATTTCTGCATGAAAATATATAATAAGATAAATGAGCTAATCTTAACTTAATATATAGCCACTCTGAAAAAGTACATTGAGGTAACTACATCTAATTGATTGGCTGATATAGATGGTAGTCTGTCAGGCTTGTTTAACAAATTGCCTATGGTGAGGTGTATTTAGTTATAAGGCTGCCTAGGCACTGACAAATCAGCTGCCCCAAAACTTCAACACCCCCAAATCCAGAGGATGGTGGTGTCACTCACCCCACTTGACAACCAATATAAATTGATTTGTAGTAAAATCAATAAATGAAAACATTTGGGGAGCACAGGGAATCATATCACACAAATTCCCTCCAAAATATATTACTCCTAAATCTGGCTGAGCTGACTACCCCTGGCCTGAGGGCTAAAATGATTGTTTTCTGGTTTTTAATTCACAATTTTTAATAGTAAGGCCTTAACAAGACAGAAAACCCCACATTTTTCTTTTATGATTTAGATATAGCATATCATTTAAAAACCATTCCCAGTTTACTTGTATTATTACATTTTCTTCCTTCTCTTGGTATCCCTTGTTGAAGAATAGGAAGTTAAGCTTAGGGGGTCTATTTATGTAAGTATGAGCGGACATGATACAATGTAGCGTATCATGCCCGCTGCACATCGATAAATGCTAATAGCATACGCTGTCAGCATTTATCATTGCACCAGCAATTTTTGTGAACTGCTGGTGCAATGCCGCCCCTGCAGATTTGCAGGCAATCGGCCCCTAGCAGGGGGTGTAAATCAACCCGATCGTATTCGATCGGGTTGATTTCTGTCCGCGGCCTCAGAACAGGTGGACAAGTTATGGAGCAGCGGTCTTTAGGTCGCTGTTTCATAACTTCTGTTTCCGGCGAGCCTAAAGGCTCACGTGGAAACAGGGGCATCAAGCTCCATACGGAACTTGATAAATCGGCCCCTAGGAGCGTGCACATGTCTGCAGCAATATATAGCAGCAGTTTTGAAAGAATGTTATATATTACCAAGAGCACTATATGGCAGCATTTTTGCAAGACACTTATACGTTAGCAAGAGCACTATATGGCAGCATTTTTGCAAGACACTTATACGTTAGCAAGAGCACTATATGGCAGCATTTTTGCAAGACACTTATATGTTAGCAAGGGCACTAGATGGCAGCACTATTTTGTGTCATGTTGTGCTCCAGACATGTGCACGCTGCCTCTCTGGATATCTCTTCAACAAAGAATAACATGAAAACAAATTTGATAAAATAAGTAAATTGAAAACTTTTTTGGAATTGTATTCTCTATCTGAATCATGAAAGACAAATTTTGGGTTTCATGTCCCTTTAATGCTTTTGCAGCTAAAACAGATACTACATGAAAGTCTAAAGCATTGGGCAAGTGGCAGATATAGAGGAGCATTATGTCACGGAGCCGAATGTTTCACAATAATGACACAAAATAATTTGCTGCACATAAGCAGCTTGGGGTGTAGTGCTCAAGAAAACCACATTCAAATAGACAACATTCTACACAAGGAACAGTCTACTTGTTTTGTTGTTTGAGAAAGGAGAAAAACAGAGGCGCCACCATGGCCCAGTACCACCAAAACAGATAGATGTAAAGACCAATGGCAATATATATACTCACAAACATGCAGCACCCAGATGGTGCTATTGAAGCAGGCTGGAGCTTCACAGTAGTCCAGCTCACTGGTAATCCTCCATAGAGATCCGGTGGAAATTCCTTGGAAAGCCTAAGGTGATATGGCTAAAAGAAAAAAAGGGCAAACCAACATGGCCCAGTAACGTTTGAGCACAGGGAGGATGTAACCAAATGAGTATACTAACAGGATACAAAGCACCTCCAGGTGCAATACCAGCAAGCTGGAACCACAAGTCGCCCAGTAGACAATCCACAGCAGGTAGTCCCCAACTTCCAGCAAAGATGAAATGTACAAGAGAGGATAGTATGATAGTGCACCACAACTAAATATTGTGTAAAATACCACACAAGCAAGTGTATATAAAAATTATAAAATCTTTAATAACACAGTGACGCGTTTCTCAGCCCCCTATGGGCTGTTTCATCAGATGATGAAACGCGTCACTGTGTTATTAAAGATTTTATAATTTTTATATACACTTGCTTGTGTGGTATTTTACACAATATTTAGTTGTGGTGCACTATCATACTATCCTCTCTTGTACATTTCATCTTTGCTGGAAGTTGGGGACTACCTGCTGTGGATTGTCTTTTAGCCATATCACCTTAGGCTTTCCAAGGAATTTCCACCGGATCTCTATGGAGGATTACCAGTGAGCTGGACTACTGTGAAGCTCCAGCCTGCCTCAATAGCACCATCTGGGTGCTGCATGTTTGTGAGTATATATATTGCCATTGGTCTTTACATCTATCTGTTTTGGTGGTACTGGGCCATGGTGCCGCCTTCTGTTTGGACTTTTTTCTTTGATGGACATTCACATATGATTATAAACTGTAAAGTATTTTGTGACTGTTGTTTTACCATTTGCTACTGTTGGATTATATTGCAATTATCTAATAGTCTAATTGTAGTTAGATTTGACACAATATTCTATAGATTACATTTGTTATATTTTTAATTGGAAGGCGCACCCTAAAGGGTGTGGTGTGCTTTTGTGTACACCACTCTCTATATTGTATGTTGTTTGTTGTTTTGTTGTTTAAAAAGATAGATAATCCCCTTACTACCCATTCCCCAGTTTTGCATAACCAACACTGTTCTAGAAATATACTTTTTACCTCTGTGATTACCTTGTATCTACACTTCTGCTGACTGCCTCCTTATCTCAGTGCTTTTGACAGACTTGCATTTTAGCCAATCAGTGCTGACTCATACATAACTCCACAGGAGTGAGCACAATGTTGTCTAGATGGCACACATGAACTAGTGCTATCTAGCTGTGAAAAACTGTCAAAATGCCCTGAGATAAGAAGCGGCCTTCAAGGGCTTAGACATTAGCATATGAACCTACCTAGGTTTAGCTTTCAACAAAGAATACCAAGAGAACAAAGCAAATTTCATTATAAAAGTAAATTGGAAAGCTGTTTAAAATTGCATGCCCTATCTGAATAATAAAGGATTTAATTTTGATTTGACTGTCCTTTTAAGTGGTGGTGTAGAAGCAGATAAATAGAAATGAACAGCTACATGATGGTCTGATTTAACTTTTACAATGCACATTGCAACATAATAACTTCATATTCTGTACAATATGTGGAAACATGATTGATCTGAAAAGGATTTCATTGTATCTGCATAATGGGCATAAGGCCATAGTATCCTATGAAGGGTATATTTAAACAGGCCCCTAGCAGGGGGTGTAAATCAACCCGATCGTATTCGATCGGGTTGATTTCTGTCCGCGGCCTCAGAACAGGTGGACAAGTTATGGAGCAGCGGTCTTTAGGTCGCTGTTTCATAACTTCTGTTTCCGGCGAGCCTAAAGGCTCACGTGGAAACAGGGGCATCAAGCTCCATACGGAACTTGATAAATCGGCCCCTAGGAGCGTGCACATGTCTGCAGCAATATATAGCAGCAGTTTTGAAAGAATGTTATATATTACCAAGAGCACTATATGGCAGCATTTTTGCAAGACACTTATACGTTAGCAAGAGCACTATATGGCAGCATTTTTGCAAGACACTTATACGTTAGCAAGAGCACTATATGGCAGCATTTTTGCAAGACACTTATATGTTAGCAAGGGCACTAGATGGCAGCACTATTTTGTGTCATGTTGTGCTCCAGACATGTGCACGCTGCCTCTCTGGATATCTCTTCAACAAAGAATAACATGAAAACAAATTTGATAAAATAAGTAAATTGAAAACTTTTTTGGAATTGTATTCTCTATCTGAATCATGAAAGACAAATTTTGGGTTTCATGTCCCTTTAATGCTTTTGCAGCTAAAACAGATACTACATGAAAGTCTAAAGCATTGGGCAAGTGGCAGATATAGAGGAGCATTATGTCACGGAGCCGAATGTTTCACAATAATGACACAAAATAATTGTAACATAGCAGGGTATTTTTACAAGCTGAGGAAGCATGTATGATTTTACTTTGACAGATCACTGATTACACAGGTTTGAAACCTTATCAGGGTCATACATCACACTGTTTGTAAGCAGATGTTTAGAAATAGAAATTGATACACAAACCAAATGAAATACTGTTAATGTTTTTAAAACTAAAATTGTATCTTTAGAAATATTGTAAAAACTGCTGCAATATATTTATGTCTTTTAGTGTAAATGTTTTTATAATATAACATAAACAAAACTTAAATTATAGATGAGGATTAGGATAAATAAACTTTGGGGGATGTATGTGTGAAATTGAAAATCTTTTTTTTTTTTTTAATAAAATTAAATAACCTCATGAATATACATAAAAAGTAGCTAATATAGGAGCTATATATGATGTCTATATGTTTTTCTTGCATATAGAGTGAGTATCTGCAGTGCCTCAATCCTAATGTATTTGCAGCAATATTCGGTAATCTATATACTTATATGCAGTATCAGGGGTTCTAAGCACACACACAAACATATATACATACTGTATGTATATATATATATATATATATATATATGTATATAAATACATACATATAAACACACACATATATACAGTATATACTGTATATATATATATATATATGTATATAAATACATACATATAAACACACACATATATACAGTATATACTGTATATATATATATATATATATATATATATATATATATGTATATAAATACATACATATAAACACACACATATATACAGTATATACTGTATATATATATATATATATATATATGTATATAAATACATACATATAAACACACACATATATACAGTATATACTGTATATATATATATATATATATATATATATATATATATATATATACTTTTTAATTGGACTAACTATACATTTATAAGATGACAAGCTTTCAGAAGAGTTCCTTCCTTTATCCAGTCTGAAGCAATACTGACCAAATTGGTCAGTATTGCTTTAGACTTGAAAAAGGTAGTCATTATCTCGAAAGCTTGTCATCTTATAAATGTATAGTTAGTCCAATTAAAAAGTATCATTGCTCAATGCAATAATCTTGTTATTTTGATATCTAAATATCTGGACTAACAGGGCTACTCCAATCAACATATAAATGTATACATACACACACACACACACACACACACACATATATATATATATATATATATATATATATATATATATATATATATATATATATATATATATATATATAATTAGATTTGTTTAGATCAATATTTTTATGTATTAGTAAAAGTGCCTTGTTGTAATATTAATCATAATAAACTGATTGAAATAGTAAAGGGACAGTCTAGTGTAAAAAAAAAAAAAAACTTTGACTAATTATTTACCTCTTTTGCAGGGGTTAAACATCTAGATAAAGAAAGGAATTTTTTTAAAGTGACATTTTAATGAAAATATTAGCATTCTCTAATTTGTTAGAGCATGCCGTTTCTGCACTATTGTGCTCAATTTTATAGTTAAAGTCCCGTTCAGGAGCTGCAGAGAACTGCTGGTCGAGAGCAAGAAACATCTGGTGAACCAAACAGGAGAGGGTTTTGCATAACCCCACCAATCATCATCTGTGTTCTGCTAGGCAGCTGCTACATTTGCAGTTCTGAGCATGACTTTAACTATGTGTTTAACTTCTTTATTAATAAAATGCTCTAATAACTTTTTTTTTTTTTACACTAGAATATCCAAATTAGCAAAGCAATCTTAAAGGGATATAAAACCCACATTTTTTCTTTCATAATTCAGATAGAGAATGCAATTTTAACCCCTTGAGGACCAGCGACGTACCCTGTATGTCGCTGGCCTTTTTTGGGACTTGATTGTTTTATAGCGTGGTCTTGCCACCAGCGTTGCTCTATTCCACAAAGCCTTCTGGAGGGAGGGCATTAATAGCGTGTTCTTGCTAGACTTGTGCTTTTATGTCCTGAAAAAACCCTTAACGACCAGTGACATACAGGGTACATTGTGGTCATTAAGGGGTTAAGCAACTTTCTAATTTACTTCTATTATCATTTTTTCTACATTTAGCCACCAATCAGCAAGCACTACCCAGGGTGCTGAACCAAAAATGATCCGACTCCTAAGCTTACATTCCTGCTTTTCAAATAAAGATACCATGAGAACGAAGACAAATTGATAATAGGAGTAAATAAGAAAATTGCTTAAAATCGCATGCGCTACCTGAATCATGAAAGAAAAAAAATTGGTTTTCATATCCCTTTTTATAGCGATTTTTGATCTAATCTAGCACCCTGATTTCAAACGTATTGAAATATATTTATAATGATGATATTGAAATAAAATTCCACAAATGTTATCGCTTCTACTGCATGTTTATATATTCTGTGGTTTAATTCTTGATTCTTTTTTTAAAACTGGCTTCTCATAAAAGGATCGGTTCTAGAATGTGATTATAAAACATCTTGTAATTCTAATTGTTCAAAGGAGAAGAAAAAATCTTTAATTAAAAATGTTAAAAATAAAAGAACTTGATATTGAACTGTTTTGATTATTGTCTTCCTTATGGAATGTGCTGCTAAGGATTACTTATGTTGGATTGATTTGGGAGAATGATTTCTACAAATTAAATTTAAAGGGATATGAAATCCAAAAAATATATTTTATGATTCAGCTAGAGCATACAATTGTAAATAACTTCCTAATTTGCTTCTATTATTATAGTTTATTTGTTCTCTTGGTATCATTTGTTGAAAAGCAGGATGTAAGCTTAGGAAATGGCTCATTTGTGGAGCAATATAGGGCAGCATTTTTACAAGTATGTTATCCATTTGCAAAAGCACTAGAAGGCAGCACTATTTCCTGCCTTGTAGTATTTCAGACACCTACTTAGGTATCTCTTCAACAAGGAATACCATGGGAATGAAGCAAATTTGATAACAGAAGTAAATTGGAAATTTTTAAAATTGTATTCTCTATATGTCTGAATTCCAAAATAAATTTTTGGGGTTTTATATCCCTTTAAAATGCTTACCAGTTTTGTATATAAGAAACAACTATCAATTAATGGACAATACATATTTTTATTATAAATATTGAGATGAATACATATTTATACAGAAGAAGTCAAGACCCTACTGTTTTCATTGGAATTTACAATCTAAGTATTTCATTGGGTGATATAGACAAGACTTAGGGTATTTATTGGCAGATGTGGTCTAAATATAAAGATGATGAGATGATTAGTAATGTCGCGAACCTAAAATTTTGGGTTCGCGAACGGCGAATGCGAACTTACAGAACTGTTCGCGAACGGGCGAACCGGGCGAACCGCCATAGACTTCAATAGGCAGGCAAATTTTAAAACCCACAGGGACTCTTTCTGGCCACAATAGTGATGGAAAAGTTGTTTCAAGGGGACTAACACCTGGACTGTGGCATGCCGGAGGGGGATCCATGGTAAAACTCCCATGTAAAATTACATAGTTGATGCAGAGTCTGGTTTTAATCCATAAAGGGCATAAATCACCTAACATTCCTAAATTGTTTGGAATAATGTGCTTTAAAACATCAGCTATGATGTCTTATCGATCAGGTAGTGTAAGGGTTACGCCCGCTTCACAGTGACAGACCAAACTCCCCATTTAACGCACCGCAAACAACCGCAAACAGTCCATTTGCACAACCGCAAACTCCCCATTTGCACAAGGTTGGATACCAAGCTAGCCATGTCCTGTTCCTTGTCCTCACTGATGTCATTGAAGGTCTCTTCCTCCACCCAGCCACGTACAACACCAAGGGTCCCCGAAAGGTGACAACAAGCCCCCTGGGACGCCTGCTGTGTTTGGTCTTCCACCTCCTCAAAGCCACCTTCCTCCTCTGACTCCTCTTCTTCAGACTCCTCTCTCTGCGTTGCCTCTCTCTGCGTTACTATAAGGTGTGTTAAGTAGTACTATTCCTATCAGTTTAATCCCTGTTACGTCCCCTATGAGGGGACGTGTATATGGCATCGATTTTAGGAACTGGGAGATGGAAAAAGATGCTTGGTCGGTCCTCCTACTTCAAATTTGGGGCACTGCGCATGCAATCTAATGTGCCACCAGATAGGAGTGGTGTGTTAAGTAGTACTATTCTTATCAGTTTAATCGCTGTTACGTCCCCTATCAGGGGACGTGTATATGGCTTCGATTTTAGGAACCGGGAGATGGAAAAAGATGCTTGGTCGGTCCTCCTACTTCAAATTTATGGCACTGCGCATGCAATCTAATGTGCCACCAGATAGGAGTGGTGTGTTAAGTAGTTCTATTCTTATCAGTTTAATCCCTGTTACGTCCCCTATCAGGGGACGTGTATATGGCATCGATTTTAGGAACCGGGAGATGGAAAAAGATGCTTGGTCGGTCCTCCTACTTCAAATTTGGGGCACTGTGCGTGCAATCTAATGTGCCACCAGATAGGTGTGTTGTGTTAAGTAGTTCTATTCTTATCAGTTTAATCCCTGTTACGTCCCCTATCAGGGGACATGTATATGGCATCGATTTTAGGAACCGGGAGATAGAAACAGATGCTTGGTCGGTCCTCCTACTTCAAATTTGGGGCACTGTGCGTGCAATCTAATGTGCCACCAGATAGGAGTGGTGTGTTAAGTAGTACTATTCTTATCAGTTTAATCCCTGTTACGTCCCCTATCAGTGTTGTTTTTTTTAAATGTACACTAATGTTACACCAGATATGAGTTGCACTGGTGTGACACTGTGCCCTGGCAGGCACTGAAACGCACACGTGTGAAGGAAACTGACTGCTATTATTTAACACAGTCAAAAAAGTGTTGTTTTTTTTAAATGTACACTACTGTTACACCAGATATGAGTTGCATTGGGGTGACACTGTACCCTGGCAGGCACTGAAACGCACACGTGTGAAGGAAACTGACTGCTATTATTTAACACAGTCAAAAAAGTGTTGTTTTTTTAAATGTACACTACTGTTACACCAGATATGAGTTGCACTGGAGTGACACTGTGCCCTGGCAGGCACTGAAACGCACACGTGTGAAGGAAAATGACTGCTATTATTTAACACAGTCAAAAAAGTGTTGTTGTTTTTTAAATGTACACTACTGTTACACCAGATATGAGTTGCACTGGGGTGACACTGTGCCCTGGCAGGCAGGCACTGAAACGCACACGTGTGAAGGAAACTGACTGCTATTATTTAACACAGTCAAAAAAGTGTTTTTTTAAAATGTACACTACTGTTACACCAGATATGAGTTGCACTGGGGTGACACTGTGCCCTGGCAGGCAGGCACTGAAACGCACACGTGTGAAGGAAACTGACTGCTATTATTTAACACAGTCAAAAAAGTGTTGTTCTTTTTAAATGTACACTACTGTTACACCAGATATGAATTGCACTGGGGTGACACTGTGCCCTGGCAGGCAGGCACTGAAACGCACACGTGTGAAGGAAACTGACTGCTATTATTTAACACAGTCAAAAAAGTGTTGTTTTTTTAAATGTACACTACTGTTACACCAGATATGAATTGCACTGGGGTGACACTGTGCCCTGGCAGGCAAGCACTGAAACGCACACGTGTGAAGGAAACTGACTGCTATTATTTAACACAGTCAAAAAAGTGTTGTTTTTTTAAATGTACACTACTGTTACACCAGATATGAGTTGCACTGGGGTGACACTGTGCCCTGGCTGGCAGGCACTGAAACGCACACGTGTGAAGGAAACTGACTGCTATTATTTAACACAGTCAAAAAAGTGTTTTTTTTTTTAAATGTACACTACTGTTACACCAGATATGAGTTGCACTGTGGTGACACTGTGCCCTGGCAGGCAGGCACTGAAACGCACATGTGTGAAGGAAACCGACTGCTATTATTTAACACAGTCAAAAAACTGTTGTTTTTTTTAAATGTACACTACTGTTACACCAGATATGAGTGGTGGCACTGGGCAAGGGGGCACGGTATACGCTGTGAGCCTGACACACATGCTGGCAGGCAGGCAACTGCAATTAGATTACACAGGGGGAAAAAAAAAGCAGACTGATGTTCTAGCCCTAAAAAGGGCTTTTTGGGATGCTGTCCTTACAGCAGAGATCAGATGAGTCCTTCAGGACTGTAGTTGACACTGAATACACTAGCCTAGCTATCGATTTCCCTATTAAATCAGCAGCAGCTACACTGTCCCTCCTCTCAATAAGAATGCAGCTTCCGAATGAATCTAAAATGGATGCTGTCCAGGAGGTAGGAAGGTCTGGGAGGGAGGGTCTGCTGCTGATTGGCTGGAATGTGTCTACTGACTGTGAGGTACAGGGTCAAAGTTTGACTCAATGATGACGAATAGGGGGCGGATCGAACATTGCATATGTTCGCCCGCCGCGGCGAACGCAAACAAGCTATGTTCGCCGGGAACTATTTGCCGGCGAACTATTCGCGACATCACTAGAGATGATTATTATTTTTTTTAACTTCTAACTTATTTTTCAATAAAACACTTACCATCCAAAGCAACATCCCAACACAAGCCTGCAATCTCCCAACTTCACCCCCAGTCACCCACTCTGCCACTCTCTGCACCCTCCTCCCAACCCAACCACTGAGTGTGAAGTGGGTTCCCTATTGTCTTACTTACACCTCACTACCTGTCGACTTGACCCTATTCCTTCACATCTAATACCTTCTCAGTCTTCCACCCTCACTCCAGCTCTTACTCACATATTCAACCTATCCCTTTCTACCAGTTCATTCCCTGCCTCCTTCAAACATGCAAAGGTCACCCCATCCTCAAAAAACCCTCCCTTGACCCTAACTCTCCTGCAAACTACCGCCCCATATCACTGCTCCCTCTAGCTTCAAAAATCCTTGAAAAACTAGTTTTCAATCGCCTAACCCACTTCCTGTCCTCCAGCACATTGCTTGACACCCTGTAATCTGGCTTCCACCCCCAACACTCAACTGAGACTGCCCTCACCAAGGTTACTAACGATCTCCTTTCTGCTAAAAACAAAATCTACTACTCTATACTCATCTTACTTGACCTCTCTGCTGCCTTTGACACTGTTGACCATCCCCTCCTCCTACATACTCTCAGCTCTCTTGGGCTCTGTGACACTGCCCTCTCCTGGATTCACTCTTATCTCTCTAACAGATCCTTCTCCATCTCTTTTGCTGGCGACTCCTCCTCTCTATTACCTCTGTCTGTTGGAGTACCTCAAGGCTCTGTTCTGGGTCCGCTACTCTTCTCTACGTTATTAAAGTAACATAGAAACTTTCAAAACATAATCAGAATGTGAAATTTAAATGTCTTAAATTACAAATGAGAAAGTGCAAAGCTTAAATGCAACAATACTGAAAGGTTTCAATCTATAATGTATAGTAATATAAAATACAAAGCACAAAGTGTAAGTGTAACAAAACTCTCATATCATGCAGTACTATATTACACTGGGCTTGTCCCATACATAAATGAGAGAGTTCTCGCTGCCTTTGTGAAGTCTGAACTAGAATTTATCTCCAAGCTGGAGAATCTTTGTATATCAGGGCCTAAGTGTGTAATGCAACATGAGGCAGCAGGCTAAATTCTAGAGCCAGAGGATCTAAAGCTCTCAGCTCGGGTGAGATTATCTAAGAAGTGCCATCAGTTACTGTGAGGTCCCGGAAACAGTTTTAAAAAGGCAAATTTTACCTTGAGAGCTGTAATCTTATTATGTAGGGTTCTCCAGGTGAAGGAACCATACCTGCCCAAAGAAGTGTGTGTGTGAGTGAGTGAGGGAGAGAGTTAGATGGCTCAATATTAGGGGAGATATTTCCTGTTGCTAGAAGTAGAAATAAGTAATACGTAGCAATCAAAGAGTGAGAGTAGAGTGGGAGAAGATTAGTTGTACTGTGAATGTGTTAGTGAAATGTTGTAGGGTTGTGATATTGATTTAGAATTAGGAGTAGTTAATGAGAACTGAGGGAAGGACAGTTAAGGGTTAAACATGTCTGTGTACTGTATGTGAGGCAAAGTAAACATGAATTAGTTTTTCTTAAAGGGACAGTAAACATACAAAATAATGTTATATAATTCTGCACATAGTGCAGAATTACATAACATTATCTTAGCGGCAGCGTTATAAAACTAAAGCATTTCCTGACTTTTTATTTCAAAGTTGGACTCTGCTCAAGGTTCTACTGAGCGGGTCTTGTTGTTCAAAAGCGCTTAGCTCGCTCCCGCCCTGATCTAGTTGTGGGAGTGAGCTGCATTCACTTCAATGACGCGACCGGGAGGGCTGTGACTAGACAGCGCTCCTGCGAAGCCCTTTTGAACAACAAGACCCACTCAGTAAAACCTTGAGTGGAGTCCAACTTTGAAATAAAAAATCAGGAAATGCTTTAGTTTTTTAACGCTGCCGCTAAGATAATGTTATGTAATTCTGCACTGTGTGTTGTAATGAGAGTGTGCAGTATGTGTGTGTGTTGTATGTGTGTGTGTTGTATGAGAGTGTGTGGTATGTGTGTGTTGTATGAGAGCATATAGTATGTGTGTTGTCGACTTGACCCTATTCCTTCACATCTAATACCTTCTCAGTCTTCCACCCTCACTCCAGCGAGTGTGCGGTGAGTGTGTGTATTATATTACAGTGTGTGTAATATGTGTGTGTGTTGTATGAGAGTGTGTGGTGTGTGTATGTGTTATATGAGAGTGTGTGTGTTATAGGAACGTGTGTGTAATATGTGTGTGTTGTATGAGAGTGTTTGAGTCTATTATATTACAGTGTGTGTAATATGTGTGTGTGTTGTATGAGAGTGTGGTGTGTGTATGTTTTGTATGAGAGTGTGTGTGTGGTAAGTGTATGGTATGTGTGTGTGTGTGTTGTATGAGAGTGTGTAGTATGTGTGTGTGTTGTATGAGAGAGTGTGGTTTGTGTGTGTTGTGTGTGTTGTATGAAAGCATGTAGTATGTGTGTGTGTTGTATGAGACTGTGTGCGTTGTATGAGAGTGTGTAATATGTGTGTGTGTTGTATGAGAGTGTGTGTGTGTGTTATTACACTTTCAAGCTTGACTACAATCAGGAATAAAATATGCACACATTTTAATCACTTTGACAAAAACTGCAGCTATCTTGTTGAATTTAGGCTGATATTAATCATAGTCATGTGGAGTATTTTAATTTGCAGTATAATAAATAAGCAATAAATAAGGAAAACACAAGAAACGCACACCCAGTTCAAAGGGACTTAAAAAAATAATGATTCCTCCTGAAATAGGATTTAGATTCACATATTGCAAGCTGTTATGCACTACAGCTTTGGTTATCACCCATCCAGTATTTTACTGACACGGATAGTATTTTTAAGGTTCGGATCAACCAAATCTATATTAAATATAGAAATAAAAATCATGGTGAAACTTCTTCTAAGTATATTGAAATTATAATTATAGACACATGAGCATTTGAAGTCAGTAACAGCAGCTTTAGGGCAAGATTACATATGTGGCGCAGGCTTCAGTGTAACTGCTGAAACCCGAATCGCCGTAAATTCCCCTCGCACATCGGGGAATCCAATAAACCCAGCCGGTGTTCTGTATTATTCTCCGACTATGTTATGTTTCCCTACCTCCGGCCACGCCTATAAAATACTTGCAAAGACATTTGTGCACGCATGCGCTCACTGCCACAGTTGGAAAATATTACAGAACACGCCTACAATAAAATTGCAAATTACACTAAAGAGCACGCATGTGCTCACTGCCGCAGTCAACAAATATTACAGAAGCGCTCCCTCCACAACTTTGGCACTAGCTGGGGGCATACAAATAATAGTGGGGGGAAAAGGATTCATAGTCAATATCATTGTACGAATTTGTATGATTGTCATAATATAAATAGTTACAAACACTCTAGGGAGATTTAAATACCACTGGCAAAAAAGGCTTCATAGTAATTATAATTGTACGGATTTATTTGAGTAAATGAGTAAACATTTTTCATTAAAAAAAAAGACAATAATAAACATAATTGTCTTTTTTTATGAAAAACGTTCACTCATTTACGTACAATAATAGTGACTATGAAGCCTTTTTTGCCAGTGGTATTTAGATGTCCCCAGAGTGCTTGTAACTATTTATATTATGAAAACCGTACAAATCCGTACAATGATATTGACTATGAATTAGATGTCCCAGCTAGTACCAAAATAATGGACGTACCACTTCTGTAATATTTGCCGACTGCGGCAATGAGCGCATGTAGTGTAATTTGCAAGTTTATTGTAGTTGGGTTCTGTAATATTTTCCTACTGCAGCAGTGAGCGCATGCGTACACAACTGTGTTTGCAAATATTTTGTAGGTGTGGCCGTAGGTAGGGAAACTTAACACAGTAGGAGAATATTGCAGAACAGCCGCAGTTCGTAAACTGCCATAAGTCGGATAAACTAGCGATGTTCAGAAATGTGTGTAAATACAAATTTCTGGAGTTTCCAGTGACTTACGGGACTTTAGAAACTGCCGGCGCCTAAGAAAATTAAAAAAAAAATTCAAATCTCCTGTAAAAGTCTAATCCAACTCCCAAAAATAAACCGACATGTAAAACCCCTATATCCGCCATCACCCCCATATCCAAACTAATGATAAATGCATAAACCCCTAATTCGCCAACCCCCCATATCACAATCTAACTAATAAATGTATTAACCCCTAATCCGCAATTCACCCACGCCAACTAACTAATTACACTATGAACCCCTAATCCGCAAACCCCCACATCGCAAACTACCTAATAAAGCTTTTAACCCCTAAAACCCCCACATCGCAATCTACCTAATAAAACTATTAACCCCTATTCTGTCAACCCCCCACAACGTAAAGTATCTATCAACGCTATTAACCCCTAAACCGCCAAACCACCAACCCCCCAAAATGCAAATAACTAGAAAATGAACGTATCCCAATAGAGGGATAAAAAAGAGCGCTGATGTTATAAAAGAAAAATAACACATGCAATGTAAAACAAGGTGAAATACTTTGAATATAGTAGATCAGGTCTACCGTATTAGTCCCGTAAAATGTCCATAAGCTGATGGTAACTTTGAAGGAATAGAGGTATCCTCCTAATAGGTATGGTGAGTCAGGCTGCTCCTCTTGATCTCAGAGAGTATAGGACAACTGTTAAAATACAAAGAGTAGAAAGAGGGCGCCACAATAGCGTGATACCGTCTGGATATGCAGGTACAAATAAAAGTAAGTATTATGCTTACCAAATGGTGTGGCACTGTGCTGTGACCAGTGCAAGAAAGCAGGCTAGCACTTATCAGTGGCTAGTACACTGTGGAAGCCAAGCTCCAAAGGCACTTGTCCTAGTTGTATCTTTGTATATGCCTCCTGTTGGCCGGACTCCAGGTGCTGCAAAGATGTATTCTTTTGTGTGTTGTTCAGTTGGTATTGATAAACCACAACACAGACAACTTCAAATAAAATGGCTTTTAATACTTATGACGTGTTTCTCAACCTCAACCAGGTTGTTTCATCAGAAATCATCTGATGAAACAACCTGGTTGAGGTTGAGAAACGCGTCATAAGTATTAAAAGCCATTTTACTTGAAGTTGTCTGTGTTGTGGTTTATCAATACCAACTGAACAACACACAAAAGAATACATCTTTGCAGCACCTGGAGTCCGGCCAACAGGAGGCATATACAAAGATACAACTAGGACAAGTGCCTTTGGAGCTTGGCTTCCACAGTGTACTAGCCACTGATAAGTGCTAGCCTGCTTTCTTGCACTGGTCACAGCACAGTGCCACACCATTTGGTAAGCATAATACTTACTTTTATTTGTACCTGCATATCCAGATGGTATCACGCTATTGTGGTGCCCTCTTTCTACTCAATGCAAATAACTAATTAAATTACTAAATCCCTTAACCTAACACCGATAAATTAACCCCAATTACCTAAAATTAAAAAATTATAAATTACAATTAAAATAATAACCTAACATTACTTTAAAAATAAAAAAAACTAAGTTTAAATTAATCTAAAATTACAAAACAAAAATAAAAAAATCTAATATTACAGAAAATAATAAACCAAATTATCAAAAATAAATAAATTAAACCTAATCCCTATGAAAATAAAAAAGCCCCCCAAAATAAAAACACCCCTATTCTAATCTAAACTACCAAAGGGCCTTTTGTAGGGCATTGCCCTAAGTTAAACAGCTCTTTTACCTCTAAAAAGTCCCCCCTAACAGTAAAACCCCACACCCACTAAACCTCCTAAAATAAAAAAAAAACTAACACTAAAAAAACCTAAACTACCTATTGCCCCTAAAGGGGCATTTGTATGGGCGTTGCCCTTAAAAGGGCATTCAGCTCTTTTACAAGTGTCCATGAAATCCCTAATCTAAAAATTACAAAAAATAAGCCTGTCTAACCCCCAAATAGGTTCTCACGGTTCTTGAAGTCCGGCGGTGAAGTCTTCTTCCAAGCAGTCGACATCTTCTTCCAAGCGGGGACTGCTTCTTTCTTCATCCAGGACCAAGCCGGAACGGAGCGGAGATGACCGTGGACCAGGACCGGCGACCGCGAGCGATGGAGCTTGGAGGATCCTCTGCGTACGATCGCTGTAGTACACTGACTATTGAATGCAAGGTACGCTTTTAAATAGGGTGTACCTTGCGTTCCTATTGGCTGAAAAAATGTAAATCCGCCAATAGGATGAGAGCTCCTCAAATCCTATTGGCTGATTTGAATTAGCCAATAGGATTTGAGCTACTGAAATCCTACTGGCTAAGTCAAATTAGCCAATAGGATTTGAGTAGCTCTCATCCTATTGGCTGATTTGATTTTTTTCAGCCAATAGGAATGCAAGGTACCCCATATTTAATCAGGTACCTTGCATTCAATAGTCAGTGTACATCGGCGATTGTACGAAGAGGATCCTCCACGCTCCATGGCTCTGCGGTCGCCGGTCCTGGTTCACGGTCATCTCCTCGCCGGTTTGGTCCTGGATGAAGAAAGAAGAGGTCCCTGCTTGGAAGAAGATGTTAGGCCACTTGGAAGAAGACTTCACCACCTGTAAGAAGACTTCACTGCCAGACTTCAGGAACCATGAGTACCTATTTGGGGGTTAGACTTATGCTTATTTTTATTTATTTTTTTATTTTTTTTAGCTTAGGGATTTCATGGGCACTTGTAAAAGAGCTGAATGCCCTTTTAAGGGCAATGCCCATACAAATGCCCTTTAAGGGACAATGGGTAGTTTAGGGTTTTTTAGTGTTAAGTTTTTTATTTTGGTGGGTGGGGGTTTTACTGTTAGGGCGGGACTTAGTATTTTTTAGAGGTAAAAGAGCTGTTTAACTTAGGGCAATGACCTACAAAAGGCCCTTTTAAGGGCTATTGGTAGTTTAGATTAGATTAGGGGGTGTTTTTATTTTGGGGGGGCTTTTTTATTTTCATAGGGATTAGGTTTAATTTTTTATTTTTTGATAATTTGGTTCATTATTTTCTGTAATGTTAGACTTTTTTATTTTTTGTAAATTTAGATTAATTTAATTTTAGTATTTTTTATTTTTAAAGTAATGTTAGTTTTTTTATTTTAATTGTAAATTATTATTGTTTAATTTAATGTAATTGGGGTTAATTTAGGGGGTGTTAGGTTAGGGGGCTTAGTAATTTAATTAGTTATTTGCATTGTGGGGGGTTGGCGGATTAGGAGTTAATAGTTTAATTACGTTTATTTTGTTGGTGGGGGATGGCGGTTTAGGGGTAAATAGTTTTAATAGGTATTTTGCGACGTGGGTGAATGGGGGATTAGGGGTTAATAGTTTATTAAGGTATATAGCTTTGTGGGGGGTTGGTGGATTAGGGGTTAATAGGTTAAAGGGACAGTACACTGTAAAATTGTTTTTATATTAATGTATTTTCAATGACTTGTTATACCAGCTGCAGAGTATAAAATTTATGAGAAATTGCATTTTCAGGTTTATTTGTGTATATGAAGTAGCTGGTTTTGTGCTTTTAAACCACAGCCCATTGCAATGGGTTGAGTTTCAGGTAATATCATATCTCATTCTCATTATGTTATCACTTTGTGTACACACACTTGCTTTCTTATCTTAAATTTGTCTGGAAAACTAAAGCTCAATACACAGAGAGAACAATGAAAATGATCATTGTATTACTTAACTATTCTGCACCCCACTGTGAGTGTCATTTCTTCTGCTGGCTGTATTTATTTAGGCTATTCAATAGCTGATACTCCAGTATCAAAACTTTCAGTATAGGTTGGGAAAACACAAGTTAAATCAGCTTTTTAAAAGGCCAAAATAGGGGTAAAGGAGCTACTTGTAAACAATTTAATACACTCCAGCAGGTAAAATGGATCATTGGGAACAATTTAAATGGGAGACATTTTTTGGGTGAACTGTCCCTTTAAGTAGATATTTTGCGATGTAGGGGTTGGCGGATTAGGGGTTAATATACTTTATTAGTTATTGCGGTGGGGGTTGGCGGTTGACAGGTAGATAGATATTGCACATGCGTTAGGTGTTAGTTATTATTTTCCGGGAATTACGGTGCTCACATTTTCAGCGCAAGGCTTGCTGCGTCTGCCTATGTGTGGCGAGGTGAAAATGGAGTAAAATTTCTTCATTTTCACCACGTAAATCCTTGCGCTGAATATGTGATACCAACTTGCGACGCGGTTCCATGTTAACTTATGGGAGTAAAAATAGTGGCCAACGGGTAAAATATACGTGCCAGCATTTATATGCGGAGCCGTATATGTGATAGCAAAAACGGACTAAAAACTGGCGTCGCCGGCAATTGCGAGCGATGCAACATATGTAATCTTGCCCCTAGTTCATGATTTATGCTGTGCAATTATTTATGCTAATGAGTATGGCCAGTATTTTTTTACAGAAACGATGGCATCCCTAACTGAAGTTTATATAGGCACATATTTTGCAAAGGGAGTAGATTCACATACCTGAAAAAAATAAGAAGAGTTAAAGGGACACTGAACCCAATTTTTTTCTATTGTGATTCAGATAGATCATGATATTTTAAGCAACTTTCTAATTTACTCCTATTATCAATTTTTCTTTGTTCTCTTGCTATCTTTATTTTAAAAGCAGGAATGTAAATCTTAGCAGCCAACCCATTTTAGGTTCAGCACCATGGATAGCGCTTGCTTAATGGAGGCTGACATTTACCCACCAATGAGCAAGCATAACCCAGGTTCTCAACCGAAAATGGGCCGGCTCCTATGCATCACATTCCTGCTTTTTAAATAAAGATAGCAAGAGAACGAAGAAAACTTGATAATAGGAGTAAATTAGAAAGTTGCTTAAAATTTCATGCTCTATCTGAATCATGAAAGAAAAAAAATTGGGTTTAGTGTCTCTTTAATGGAATCTTGCAGCCATTCCTTTGTCAGATGTCAGTAGGAAGGTCACTGACTGGACTTAACTATGTTCAATACGTATATATTACATATATAATTGTTAAAGTTTTTACTATGTGGCAAAAATGTAAGGAAAGATAGAACATTTCAGCGCAGTGCAGTAATAACCAATCTTATTGATGCAATACTATTGATACAGTTCTGAAATTCCTGGTATATTATTGGACCAGTAAAGTGCAGTTATTATAGTTATATTTGTAATATTATAATAATTGATTAATAAATTGATATCACAGTGCATTAATAACCAATCTTGTTGATGCAATACTATTGATACAGTGCTGAAATTCCTGGTATATTATTGGACCAGTAAAGTGGAGTTATAGTTATATTTGTAATATTATAATAATGGTAAATTGATATCACAGAGCTGTTTTAGTCAGTGAGCAGGAATAACTAATATAGCGCTCTACTGCCATCTGTTGATGAATGATAAAATCACAGCGCTGTCTCACATCTTGTAACAGGAGGAGCACTGAGTCTGCCACTGAAATGCTGACGTTGCCTCTCAGATTCTAGGCCAAGCAGGGAAATTGTTCTACACAGATCCACTATTTCTGTATTCTGAGACATCCTTTATTCTTCTCGGTCTCATGAGCAGGAAGACATCTTTATTACTCTCCAGCCGCTGAAAACAAGGCGTTATTGGTAAATGTTACCGTTATCTATTTGTTCTGATTGGGTGGTGACTGAAATACTAATGTGTACAAAACTATCTGTTACTAATTAATGCAACTTTTTGTTAACAAACAGCCAAGCTGGCAGATCAAATTACAACAGTAAGAGTTTGTTGTTTTTTAATAAATATGTTATCTATTTTGTTCCTAATATCTGACTAATCTTAAAATAACTGCTGTTTAAATCACACGTGTAATGATCAGTTACTTTTGATTCTTTAATGTTAAAGCCCCCACAATTGCTAAGTATATTGGAATAAACGTAATGTTTTTATGCCTTTTTTATTTTATTTTTAGTTATCCATTCCATCGGTATTACTTTGTATTTATCATAGTATAATACAGAGATAGAGAATTAATACATTGTATCTATGTTGCTGCTACAAGCACTGGTTAAACATTTCAGTAGAATTTTGAAACTGTTTCTCTTTCTATTTATTCTGCCTCTGTTTTAGAAATCAGTTCTACATTTGTAGTCGGTATATGAAATAGACCCCTTATGTTCTGTAAACAGATCTTAGAGGTTTCACGTGTCCTGTGCTCATTTACTTTTTCCTTGACACTTGGCTTCCTTTCTTGCATTACACCTGTGTGTGAGTAAATTCACAACATGTTATTTTTGGTGACAGCTCGTCTAATCTTCCTGCCCGTAACGTAGGCAGATACAGTAGATGTTATGGACATCTGTAATATTGGCTACAGTTCTTTGCTGCACATAGGAGTTGCTCTGATGTGGTACTTGATTGGGCCTTGCCTCAAAATAGTGTCTAATGAATTCATCTATTTTATGATTGCAAACACTCAACAACTCAGCTAGTACCTAAATATACTGAAGATCTTTTAAGATGCTGTTTCACATAGAAAGTTGTATTACACATCAGAATATATAAATATAATTATATATTATTTAGCACTGGATCTATGGGGCAGATGTACTTAAATGGACAGTGGGCTGTAAAATTGGGTTCTCCTTAACACACTTACTTGTTATATCAGCTGCAGAGTTTAAAATGTATAGGAAATTGATCATTTATGTATATTTTTGTATATGAAATAGTTGTTTCTGCTAACTGAAACCACAATCCAATACAATAGGCTGATCTTTTAGGGAGAGAATACTCCATTATCTTATTTGTCTAATTATTTGCACAAAGCCCTCTGTATCATCTTTATTACTGTTTACTCAAAGGCCAGAACAGTAGAAAAATAAGTATTTTAGTACTTCTCTATCACAGCCCTCACTTGGTGAACTATTTTATCTAAATGTTCTTATTTACATGTTTTCTGGTGGATTTTGTAACCAGAACTTCAGAAAAGTTTACCACACTCCAGTAGGTAAAATTGATAATTGAGAAAATATTAAAGTGCACTATCCCTTTAAAGGGACACTCAAGTCAAAATTAAACTTTCATGATTCAGATAGAGCAGGCAATTTTAAACAACTTTCCAATTTACTTCTATTAACAAAATGTGCACAGTCTTTTTATATTTACACTTTTTGTGTCACCAGCTCCTACTGAGCATGTGCAAGAATTCACATAATATATGTACATGCATTTGTGATTGGCTGAAATTTGTCAGAAAAAAATCTGCTCATTTTGAAGTTCAGACTAAGTTCTAGTGCATTGTCTTTTTATCATACATGTGCTGATTATGCAAATCTACTGTATTTACTGGTCCTTTAAGCTTATTTGTAAGCAATCTGAAAACTTTAAATCTGCCAGGTCTTGGAATTTCAAAATCGTTTAACTACCACCAAAACCACTGTAGCTCACAAGAGGCAAAGAGGTTAAACACAAAAATAAAGTCAGTACAAGAGCAGCATTGCACAAGTGGGACCTAGGTGAAGACATCTGATGAGACAATGACAAGAGGCATGTGTGTAGCCACCAAACATCAGCTAGCTCCCAGTAGTTTATTTCTGCTCATGCGCGTCTATAGATAATTCTTTTTTATCCTTTGTTGAAAAGCATAAGTACATTTAATAGCATTATTAAAAGGGAAAGTCTCTTACAATTACACGCTCTATCTGAGCCCTAAAAGTTTAAATTTTACTTTCACAGAAAAGCAAAAAGCGGGGACATAAAGGTGCAACCACAGCATATATATGTCTAAGACCATACTTACCAATCAGCAGCTTGGCTCTATAACCTGCTGGAGAGTAAGAGGTGGAAAACTCAGCCTTATTTAACACACTTTATATTGCAAATTGTGTTACTATAGTATGCTGATGTTTAATAGAGGTAACAATGCTGTGAAGATAAAGAAATCCTCAATCCTGTAAAGTTTGCCCAGTTGAAAGCAACTTGATAACTGTTCCATAATCAAGTTTTCAGTGGCTTGAATCTGAAAAACACACAGGAAACCCCCCCCCCCCCCAACAAAAAAAAAACCCCAGTATGAAGTACTTCTAATGCATTAAAATAAAAAGCATAGGTTAGGGGCATCCAAGCTTTTTTATATTGAGGTTCACTAACTATTGTAGGTATTTGCCATGGGTCACATTAAAGGGACACTAAACCTAAAATTTTTCTTTCATGATTCAGGTAGAGAATACAATTTTAAACAACTTTCCAATTTACTTCTATTAATTATTTTGTCTCATTCTTTAGCTACCCTTTGTTGAAGAAACAGCAATGCACATGGGTGAGCCAATCACACGAGGCATTTATGTGCATCCGCCAATCAGCAGCTACTGAGCCTATCTAGATATGCTTTTCAGCAAAGGATATCAAGAGATTGAAGCAAATTATATAATAGAAGTAAATTAGAAAGTTGTTTAAAATTGTATTCTCTGTCTAAATCATGAAAGAAACATTTTGTGTTTCATGTCCCTTTAAATTATACTCACATTTATGTTAAAGATAACACCTCAAAATAAAATCAGACATAAACACTATTAAAAAGGATATAGGACATTAGTTATCAATGAATGAATGTAACTTCAAACACTATTAAAATGTACACAATTTGGTACAAATACACAGGATTAAATGGGTATTCTCTTTTACAAGACAAAGTACTATGCGCTACAATAATGTAGCTAAATTAGTAACAGAATGGCTGATTGGAAATAGGTGTGTTGGGAAAACCAGTGGTTGAATGTCAGAAATGGCAATTAAAATGCAAGTATTAAAAAATGTAATGAACAAATTAGTGTTTGCAATTGCATAAAAATGATACATAAATAGCATAAAAATTACTCACAAAAGCATAGTATCAGCAAATTAGATGCATCAAATAACAGAATAAAAATAGAGACAAATTACAAACATATGGAACAAATACAAACGTTAAAAACAGTACATCCAATGGTAAGATCCAATAAAAGATCCAAAGGGACTTTCGCAAATGTCTTCCGATAAATTGAAGAAGTTAATTGAAGCCAGGAACGCTGGGATATAAGGAAATTCCAATAAGAAGCTAAAACGGAACCAAACTAAAAGGTGACACGGTCCGGCAGTTGTTTGGGTGATATCCACAGACGTACTCCTTCTCCGGCACTCTCTCCAATCGGAAGGCACAGACACCTCTTCAGTGTCTCTGTTAGCAGTCTTAGTACTTTGCGGCTGGATGCACTGTTTTCAACGTTTGTATTTGTTCTATGTTTGTAATTTGTCTCTATTCTTATTCTGTTTTTTTGATGCATCTAATTTGCTGATACTATGCTTTTGTGAGTAATTTGTATGCTTTTTATGTAGCATTTTTATGCAATTTCAAACACTATTTTGTCCATTACATTTTTTAATACTTGCATTTTAATTGCCATTTCTGACATTCAACCACTGGTTTTCCCAACACACCTATTTCTAATCTGCCATTTTGTTACTAATTTAGCTACATTATTGTAGCGCATAGTACTTTCTCTTGTTAAAGAGAATATCCAGTTTGTCTTACATTTCTGGGGGAATTAGGGATCCCCTGTCTTCTGTACTCTGCTTTTGGTAACGCTTCTATAGCACAAGTATCTATCTGCTTCCACTTTTGGCTACAAATATACATGATTACCAAATGAGAAAAAAGGAACTGTTATTCAGTAACAAACAACCCTTGTTTACCTTGTGCTTAGTGATACTGCAGGCTCCCAAAAAGCTGTAAGGGCCTGATCTGGTCATTGGGATACAGTTGTCCTGTTATATGTGATTGGTAATTATTATAAGCTATCAATATGGGAGTTGAGTTAATTTTTTCAGAACCTCACTTTGATTAAAGGGACATGGCAGTGTAACATTTTCTTCCCTTCAATGTGTTCCCAATGGAGTGTATTTAATTGTTTGTAAACATCTCCTTTATTTTGTTATTTGAAATAGCTGCTGTTGCCACTAAGAACCATTTCTTATACTGAAAATATTAATAACAAACATATTATCTATAGAAAAGCTAAGTAAACAGGAGATAATAGCACTAATTAATCTTGCAGTGGGGCTTAGGAGAGAGAGAAAAGTATTTTATGTATCTGAAATAGCTGATTGTGCCCAAACATAATTCGCATTTTAATACCTAGCTATGTTTAGACATAGATAACATTAGCAGATCTGCTTTATCTGCAGGCTTAGCCCATTTTTATGGTTATGCCATTGAGAATAATGACAACAGGTGGTGGTTTTAATGAGCAAAAACAGCTATTGAAATACAAAAATAAAAACAAAGGTCCAATTTTCTAGAGGTATAACAAGCCATCTGGAAAGCATTAAAGGGACAGTAAACATGGGAATTAATGTTAAATAATTCTGCACTATGCCCAATCGTGCCATTGAACTAAATATAGAGCACTCCCATGTTGGGTAAAGCAGCCAACAGCTGTCTCTTAATTGACAAAAAAAATTACCTTTGTTGAAAGCAAGAAATTTTTTTTGAGAATTCAGAGGTATTTTTCCTTTTAGTTGTCAAAGTGTATAAACAATCATGTTTGTCATTTATTCAATCATTTTGCATCTTATAAAAAGCAGGTTTTTATATGACAATCTGTTTATATTATAGCCAGTAAAGTTTACAATTGCTTTCAAATGAATTATATAAAGTAATAATTATGTCTTATTAAATTTTAGGTGAAATATGGACCAGTCCATCGCAATCCAAGATACACTGGCCAAAGGGGAGAACTGTGTTATTGTATCCTTTGCTTTGTAGTAATTACAGTGTAATTGTGAGCAGAATTGATACTCCTAAAATTACATTCTTTACTACATCCCTACTTGTGTGAGTTGCCTTTGTATTAAATACAAAAAATGTAATGTAATGACTGTTGTATCTATCAGTGATTGCAATGATAGAAATAAGACTATATTCAGGACAAATAAAACATCTCCCCCCAGAAATAATAGGAAAACTGCTTACATATATTGGGGGGGGGGGTTGTTTTGTTTCTTGCAAAAAAACATAAAGTCTAATGGGGCAATCAGAGTATCACTAGTGACATATGGCAACCAGCCACCTGATATTCATCATTTTTGAAACATAGGGCTTTCCTATTTATAATGATGGATCTCATAAGTGTTGGCCTATGTTTTACAAGAGGGGCACAGTTTTATTGGCCTCCCAATGTCATGAATTTAACCTTTTCAGTGCTAAGGAAGATAGGGCGTTGTATTCCACTTTACTCCTACAGTGCAAAGGACAAACCCCTCTACTCCATATTTTATTATGATCATTGTCATTGGTATTGGTTAAGAGACAAAACTGGTCTATCAAATGAGTTGCATGATAGTCTAATATTATTATTATTATTATTATTATTATTATTATTAATAATAATAATAATAATAATATCATTTATTTGTATAGCGCCGCCAAATTCCGTAGCACTGGGTACAATGATAGGAGTATACAATGACAAGGATTTGTGATAAAATACAAAACATAACGAAACTAAATAAATCTAGTACAGGAGGAAGATAGCCCTGCTCCAGAGAACTCACAGTCTACAGGTTTAGGGTGCAGAGACATAAGATTGGGGTAACTTGTCACATCGATTGTAGTTGCAGCAGTGAGTAGTCTTGGAGATGGGAGTGTGCATAGAGATAACAGGAGTGGAGAAACGTATATCAGAGGTTGATCGAAGAGGACGGGATAGGGAATATTTCACGATGAGAGAGGAAATATAGTTGGCAGTTAGACTGTTAAGTAAGTGCTTTGTAAAATAGGATTGATACTTTAAATTGTATCCTGGAGTGTATGGGGAGCCAATGAAGAGACTGGCAGAGCGGAGCAGCTGATGTAGATCGTCGACTTAGGTGCATGAGTCCAGCAGAAGCATTCATAATAGATTGGAGAGAGAGGAGAGGGGTGTTTTGGAAGGCCATTTAGAAGTAGATTGCAAAAAATCAATGCGTGACAAAATGAGGGAATTAATTAGTATTTTTGTAGTTCTTTTGAGTAAGGAAGGGACAAATTCTGGAAATGTTGCATAGGTGTGAACGGTAGGATTTGGTAAGCTCTTGTATATGTGGGTTGAATGTGCAGCACAAGCTGTTGGTGTGGGGGAAGAAGGGCTACTATGGAGTCCTTATAACCCCATACTACTTAGAGGGATAATTGACCTTATTTAAGATGTCACTTTTGAATGCAGATGATGATCATAGGACATTGTAGGAATATTTTCAAAGCTCCAACTTCCTTGCCTTATATTAAAAAAAAAATTATTTCTTTCTTTTTTTACCCGGAGCTATCACAACTTCAGCTTCTATGTTCCCATGTAGACTGAGTCCTTGTTGTCAGGCAGTTGAATGGTGATTATGTTTTCTATTCATTTTTTGATGAAAGGAATGCAGGTTAAAGGTCTAAAACTTGCAGGATCTTCTGGGTGACTGCTTGCTTTAAAGGCTGTGGGAGAATTCCCTGTTTGATAAAGACACATAGGGGCCGAATTATCAATGTGCAAGTGAACATGATCCGCTGTAGCAGATAATGTCTGCTGCACATCGATAAATGCTGACAGCATACGCTGTTGGCATTTATCATTGCACAAGCATTTCACTAGGCACACAATTGTCTAAAACTAGGGTTGACAAATCTGTTTAAAATTTAGGAGCCAGTAAACTTATTTAGAAGCCAAACAGTGGCATTTTTATACAAAAACAAGGAGAATAACCCAAAAAGTTAGGAGTAGGGGGTTAAATAAATCCTAGGAGTCAATGGTTTCCTGGCTCCTAGGTTTATCGAGCCCTGGTCTAAAAGGACTTTGTATCCTGTAGCATTAAAATGACTCTTCACTTGAAGTAAAGGACATAGCCTAAACCCTAAAAAACAGCCAGAGATCATTATCCCTCTTCAACCAAATTTTACAGTAGACACTATGCATTCCAGTAGGTAGCTTTCTCATTGCTTCTGCAAACCTAGATTCTTCCATCAGACTGCTAGATAGTTAAAGGGACATGAAACCCAAAATGTTTATTTCATGATTTGGAAAGAGGATACAATTTTTAAGAAGTTTCCAGTTTGATTCTATTATCAAATTTGTTCCATTCTCTTGTTATTTTTTGTTAAAGAAATATCTAGATAGGTAGCGTGCAGATGTCTGGAGCACTACATGACAGGGAATAGTGCTGCCATCTAGTGGTCTTACTGATGTATAACATTGTTGTAAAACTGCTGCCATATTATGCTGCAGACACGTGCACACTCCTGAATTTATGTTCCTGCCTTTCAACAAAAGATATCAAGAAAATAAAGAAAATTGTATAATAGAAGTACATTGAAAAGTTTTTTTATCTGAAAGATTTATTTATAAAGCGCCAACAGATTCCGCAATGCTGTCCATGGGTAACAAAGATAAAAGTGCAGTACAATATGAGACACCAGACAAAATTAAACAAACAAATACAGGGGAATTGAGGTTCCTGCTCCCTTGGGAACTTACAATCTAGATGGGTAGGAGGATGGGAAACAGGAGGTGGGGACTGCAAAGGTGGGAATTATGTTAGTGTGGAGTTAGAAGAGGGCAACTATTAGGCAAATGGAATTCATTTGTTACTGAGTCGGGTGATAGGCTTCCCTGAACAAAAAGGTCTTTAGGGAGCGTTTAAAGGAGGAGAGGTTAGAGGAAAGTCTAACAGCTTGAGAAAGTGTGTTCCAGGGGGTTGGTGCCGCACGAGAAGTCCTGTAGTCTAGCACGGAGGAGGTGATGGTAGAGGACGCAAGGAGCAGGTCATTGTTGGATCTTAGGGGACTGGCTGGAGTATATTTGTTGATGAGTGAGAACAGGTGGGGGGGGGGCTGAGTTGGTATGGGCTTTGTAGGTCAGGGTGAGAATTTTGAATTTAATTCTGCTGTGAATGAGGAGCCAGTGAAGGGACTCACAGAGAGGTGCAGCAGATACAGAGCATCGGGAGAGGGGGATTAGCCTAGCAGAGGCATTTAGGATGGATTGAAGGGGGAGAGGCGGGAGAGAGGAAGGCCAGTTAGTAGGTTATTACAGTAGTTAAATCGGGAAATTACTAGGGAGTGGATTAGCTGTTTAGTAGTTTCAGCACTCAGAAACGGCCGATTTTTGGAGATATTGCGTAGGTGGTTGTGATAGGATGAAGAGAGCAATTGGATGTGGAGTATGAAGGACAGATTGGAGTCAAGTGTAACTCCTAGGCAGCAGACTTGGGGTGATGGGAGATAGTGGTGTCGCCAACAGTGATATAAAAGTTAAAAACTGGAGTAGGATTAGAGGGGGGGGGATTAAAAGGAGCTCAGTCTTGGACATGTTGATTTTTTGGTGGTGAGAGGCTATCCAGGAAGAAATGCCAGATAAGCAGTCGCTGATGTGAGAAAGGACAGAAGGAGAGAGTGCAGGGGTGGATAGGTAGATCTGAGTATCATCAGCATAGAGGTGATAGTTGAAGCCATAGCTACTGATAAGTTTACCCAGTGAGGAAGTATAAATAAAGAAGAGTAGAGGACCCAGAACCAGGGCCGGACTGGGACCAAAAATAGGCCCGGGCATTTTAAAACAAAGCAGCCCACTCCTCCCCCATTTTTTATTGAACCGCCCACATACACACTCTCATATGCATGCACCCCACACATACATATGCTCATAAGTATGCACACTACACATACACACCGTACACTACACATATTTATGCATGCACACCACACATATACACAAGCATATGCATGCACACCACTCATACACACACTCAGAAGCACACACACCACAGATACACACACATACACACACTCACATGCATTCCCACCACACATACACTCTTATATGCACACAAAACACACAGTCAAATGCAGTTACATGTATGAGATAAACATTTTTACAATTCACATCAAATATACCTAAACAGAGGACCTAGAGGTCACTTGAAACATGCTTGTAAGTAGTATATTTTTTGTTACTCATAATGCTCAGTCTTTTAGATAGATATCTATTATGCTATGATGCTCAAACTATCCAATGTTCTTCCATTGTTAGATTTGCTTTATTCCATTGATATCCTTTGCTTAAGAGCAAGAATGCACTACTGAGGGGGAGAGAGATAGCCAGAGAGAGGGAGAGCATCAGGGGGAGAGAGAGGGGGGACAGAAAGAGAGGAGAGAGAGGTAGAGGGGAGAGAGACATGGAGGAGACATTGCACCCTGGTCTGGTAACCATCCCTACCCCTGGGTCTTTAGAAAACTCACTCATTACTGGCTAGTAGCTCTCCTTAAGTCCCCCTGGCTGGTGAAACGTTGGGGCATAGTATGTGGCTAGGAACTGCTCTGCAGACTCTTTGCTTCCCTCTACCGCAGTCTCAGTCTCACCCCAAGCCCTAAAGGGATAGGAAAGTAAAAATAAACTTGCATGATTTAGATAGAGAATGTAATTTTAAGATACTTTTAAATCCACTTCTGTTTTCAAATGTGCTTCATTCATTTGGAATCCCTTGTTGAAAAATAATACGCACATATCCTACCCTAGTGGGAGCTGGCTGCTGATTGGTGCCTGCACACATTTGTCTCTTGTGATTGGCTAAATGGATGTGTTCAGCAAACTGCCAGTAGTGCACTGCTGTTCCTTCAGCAAAGGATAACAAGAGAATTAAGCAAATTTGATCATAGAAGTAAATTGGAGAGTTATTTAAAATGTTATGTTCTATCCAAATCATGAAAGAAACAATTGGGGGTTTCTTTCCCTTTAACCTCACCCTTCTGGGCCCTCAGCAGAGCAGAGTTCAACTTTCTAAAAAAACATTTGTCCTAGCTAGATCCATAATTACCACTCTCCCTAATCTTAGGAGCCCTAATGTCAATACAAAAACATTGATATTTCAAAATGTTTATGTTATCATAATATTAAAGCTACAAAAGTAGGCGATACTTATAAAGAAAGTACAGTACAACATTTTATGTTTCTAGTTTGTTTGTTTTTTTAATAACATGGAACTATTGGGTGTACAACATTTTTATCAGGTGTCAAAGTTAAAGCCTTATGTATTATTTCCCATTTAATACTACAGAGGAGATGTGTGAGTTTTTTTTATACCCTGATTAAGGGCATTTTCTACATTTTTACTTTAATGGCAAGATGAGACAACTGCGGTGCACTTTTAAAAATAAATAAAATGTGAGTTTATTCATTTTGAACTTTCTGTTTTGTAAGCATATTTAGGAATAACATTTCTAATATTAACAGTTTTTGTATTTTTTTGCTATGTAAAAGGTGTCTCATTCTTGGTGAGTCAGCCAGAACACGGGGTTACAAGGTAGTGTTTAGTTACTGCTGAGAAAACTTCCCTGTGTGTATTATGCATTGAGAGAACAGGGACACCATTGTGCCCTGGTCTGGTAACCACTGCTTCCCGGGCATCCAAGAGACTTACACATTTTACTAGTTGGTTGGTAGAACTAGCTTCCATCTAGTCCCTCTGACCAGCGCTTATTTACCTCTTCTTCTCTGAGGTCCAGGCAGCAGCGCAGCAGTACAGGTCATGGTGCGGTTGGGGCCCGCTCTGCAGACTCTTCTCTGCCTCTGAGCCGTTTGCTCCGCCTCTGGTCACCATGTCAGTCTCATCCCAGGAAATCTTAACTTCGCCTCACAGGGCCCCCAGCAGAGCAGAGTACAGACCGCGTTCTGCCTGCACGGTCCTTACTCACCCAACTGGCTCCTCTCTCTCAGTGAGGAGGGTGAGAAGGGACCGCTCAGGCAGAGGGAACAGGAAGTTTGACAGTGTCACACACACTGTGGATGTTCCGTGCTTGTTAACTAGCCTCAGAGATCATGCTCTCTTTGCCCCAGGCTCCTACACTTCCTTGCTGTACAAAAGTCCAATGCGCTCTTCTGACTCAGTCTCTCCGGTCTCCTGACTATAGTGAACCTGCGCAAGGCTGAGTGGAGGGAGTGCCCCCCCCCCAAAAAAAAAACAGCAGCACCGGCACTAAACAATAACATCTTGGACGTCACAATAATAATGGGGCAAACAAAGACAGTGCTACATTGAAAGGCAAGCACTGGTATGTGCGGTAATAGTGGCGGGGCTAAGGTAACTGGCGGCCCACCGGGCATTTGCCCGGTATGCCCTATGGTCAGTCCGGGCCTGCCCAGAACAGAGCCTTGAGGTACTCCAACAGACAGAGACAGTGAAGAGGAGGAGTCGCTAGCAAATAATACAGAAATGGACCTATTAGAGAGATAAGAGTGGATCCAGGAGAGGGCAGTGTCCCAGAGCCCAAGGGGGCTGAGAGTCCGTAGGAAAAGGGGATGGTCAACAATGTCAAAGGCAGCAGACAGGTCGAGTAAGATAAGTATAGAGTAGTGGCCGTTTTTAGCAGAAAGAAGATCGTTAGTAACCTTGCAGGGGGTCAAGCAATGAGTTGGAGGACAGGAAGT